>NC_056743.1:1449268586-1449538586 GCF_019279795.1 Protopterus annectens | reverse complement strand
AACTGATTCTTTTGGACATCCTCTGACATTTCATACATCTTTTCACCTTTATATGGGCATTCTGTTCATATTTCCAGACTTCTACATGCCTTTGCTTCCGTGTAGGCTACAGTACATGGAACATTTTCATGTGCACTTACAACATGGACATGGAGCCTACACAGTTGTGTGTAGGGTTTTTGGATTGCCTCTCAATGTTGGTTTACTTCATTACTATAAAATTCAGCTACATATGCAAAAATTTGCATCCCATAAAACCTTCCATTACATGACTTTATGCCACTATAGCAAGCATAAAAAACAGGTAATATGTGTGAATGAATGTCTGTGAATTACAGTTGGGTTATGCTGTTCTGTTTGTGAATTGTAGACATACCTGTATGTCCCAGAGCACCTGCCTCAATCCCTCCCCTGGGTAGTTGACAACCCTGGCAGGTGTTAGGGTGGTAGGCCAGGAAGAACTTTGTCTTATCTGGAGGAGGTAATGGTGGTCCATCTCAAGTGGCATTTCTCTCCTTCTCATAGTGGTGAAGTCTGTTGGCTGCATGGAAGATCATGTCAAGCAGTGACAATGACAGGCTTCCCTGGAAGTTATGCCCGATCACAGCATTCACCATGTTGCTAATGTCTCTGCAAACTTAGTTTCCCCAGAATGTATTGCCTGTATTTTCTTGCAAATCTTGGCCATATTGCTGCAGTGCCTCCAAAATAATTTAGTTTCTCCTATGGGAAAAGTTGTAATGTTGAATTCTGCTTTACATCTGAAAATAGGTGATTTGCACATATCAGGAGATGTACAGGAAGTGTGCTTGTTGACAAATCAACCCTTAAGCATATGTTGATGTATGCTTATCTGCTCATAATGGTAAAATGCATGGCATCAATGTGTGTTACCATTTTGTACAGATAAGCATACATCAATTGCTGAGTATATGTCATTACATGTAACACCTGCATGTGTAAAGGAATTATCCCATTACATATCTTAGCATATTCATATATGTTGAGATGGGATTAAGACACTGATCTTTAGAAATGTTAATAACTATAGGTTAATCATAGAACCACTGTACCACCACTTCAGCAATGATGTACTTGTTTATTACCAGTCATATGCACAGCCAGCTAGCCCTATCAAGTCAGCATCAACCATGTGGGATACGTTACAGATGCCAATGTAGTCAGTATCAGTGAGCAGCACAATTGTATCATGTACATATCACATGTAGATGTATGTGTGAAAATCCCCACAGAACAATAACAGCATATGAAAATGAACATATTAGTGGTGATAGTTAGATGTGAAAACAGTTACCAAATTACAGGCTAACTCATCTTGATGTTCCTCCATCCCATTAAATGGAATGTCAGCTTCCATTGTAGGAAGAAGCATCAGTGAATATCAACAAATCATGCTTTGGGTATACCATTTGTGGACACTCCCATACATTATTGTTACCTGCAAACAGTGCTATAGATATACAGGTGAAACCACATTGCCAATATATAGGGGCAGATTCTGTCCATATCTGCAGTTCATCAGGGATGATGTGCTTGTAGCAATTTACCTGCATATGGGAGAAAACCTCCTTAATAATGATGAAAATGCATATTGAGGAAGTTTACCCCTAACCTTTATGTAACTGATATACTGATGTGCAGACACTTTAAAATTTAATACGACATGAGATATGGAATACAAGGTGCACACAGGATATTATAAACATAGTACAGTAATATTGAGCATGGTAGTTCATAACAGTAATATAAGCAGCTGACCCCATGACAGCTTTCCTTATTTTTGTAAGTTGCAGTCAGGCAGATACACCTAACAGAGAGGTTAGCTCAAAACAAACAGCTATTAAGTACCAGTTGCTCCATACATAATTAATAAGCCTCTTTAGTATACAAAGTTTTGGAATCATTTTGGCAAATGTCTGCATGAGTTCTTGAATTTTGGTGCATTAACCAATAGCTCAATGTAAGTACATATCTCAGTGTATGTACACAGTGCTAAGCCCAATAGTTGTCAATGAATGTAAATATCCAGAACATATGCCAGATGTCCAAGAATTGATTGCTACAACTCTATGTGATGCTGTTAAACTGTGATATACATATTCAGATCACACCCTTGCTACCTATGAACTGAGTGGTACCTTAGTGAACATTTTGTACAAGTCATTCTTTTACACAATTTTGGAAAATCTTAACATGATGTTGACAGAGAGGAGGCTGTGGCACATCTGAGCACCCAAATGGACTGACAAGGACACACTTCAGATGCTAGTAGTCTATGTGACACATGAACAGAGGATGCTGATACACTGAAGTAATTTTGCCCATATAGATGTAGGGAACCACACTGTGAGGAAGCTTTAAGGACATACCAGAATTTATAGGACTGGCATGCAGATCCACCATAGATATAATGGTCTTCCTTGTAGGGACTAGAATGACCACCAGAAGACTGCAGAGGTTCAACAACAGTCCCTAGATGACTACAGAAAGCAAACACAAAAGAGTAAAAAACAAATTGCAGAAATGGCTCCCTATTACGCTGTCGCAGATGCAGGTTGTCGAATGCATCTTTGTTGAACTGAAAAGTGTGAAAAGGCAAAATAGCGAAGTGACTTTTCAGCAAATTCTTTCCCTGGGAAAGAATTTGTTTGGCTGCTTTTGCTACTTTGCCTTTTCGGCACTGTAGTACGATCTCAGAGTTGGTATATTTAAGTAGGGAGGGTGTGGCGGCAAAGTCCTTTACATTATGTAATGCATTACATTTTTTTTGTTCGGAACAGCGATTTTTTCCAAGGGAAAAAAATCGCTGTTCTGAGGTTTTGGTGTAGTAAGCTTTCGTTTACATGGGGTCAGTTATGTGTCATTCGCTCTTCTGAGCCTGTGATATCATAATATAGACCTGCAGAAACAAAACAAACAGCTATGGTTCCAAATAAAGCAGGCTGTAAGTCCACTCTCTTTTAATTTTGTGTACAAAAGCACTAATCACATTAAACTTTAAGTAAATGACAGTGGACTTACAGCCTGCTTTCTTTGGGACCATAGCTGTTTGCTGTTTACGGCAAGTGCCATAATCCACACCTTAATACTTCTTAATTACTGTTATTAACTGAACAGATGTGGTGATATAATGAACTGAGATGCATAATTATTCCATTAATATTATGTCTTACTTTCAGTAAGTTACTTGTAGTGAAAAATAAGCTTTAGTAATTAATTACTGAGGGCCAGTCAACAGTGGATCCTGAAGTTATCCACAAATAAGCAGGACCAGAACTGCATCTGTGCAGGAATTTTTAATGATGGCATTTCTCATTAGTGAGTGCATGTGTTCAAGACATCTCATAAATAGTACCATTCATTAACAGAAGGTGGTACACCCTGAATTCAGTTCTGTTGTCCATTAGCTCATTTCATTAAGCAATGTAGCAGCATAAATGGAAGTTGATTGGCTTTGACTTCAAAACTAGTGGGGAAAAAAATTGCCATTCATTACAGTTATGGACTAATTTACTTTGATGAACTTCACATAATTTGACTATGTTGCATGGCTGTGTGTTGATGTATGAAAATAATTCTAGACATGTTTCATTTTCAGAATACATTAATGCCTACGGAGCATAGGCTGTGCATGATTATGCATTTCTTCATTATCTGCAACTCTGCAACATTTTTCGATACAATTTAGTTTATTAACAACAATTACATTGTGATTCTCTTGCAATAGTTATGGAAAAACAAACTATATAAGCCCTGTCTTACTTGATCAGTAGTGACTGTTTACTTACATCGCCTTCTTGGTGAGTTAGACATATGTGAACAACACATGTATAGATGCATTACAAATGAGTGAGCTATGTAAATAACCTTGATTTACAGCAAATATGCATCTCTAATCATGTGGCTTAGCTGAAGGGGTGACCTCTAGATACTGTTAGTAACTGTAGTCCTATTCGTTGTGGATTCTATTCCCTCAGCAGTCTTTTTATTTCTGTAATGCCCACCTTGACTTCTGTTACATATTTAGACTATATTTTGTTAAGCATAACTTATGTAAGGTCATGTCTGTGTTACAGTATAATTACCCATTTAGGCTACAGATGACTATGCATTTCTTCATAAACCACAACACTTGAAAATTATTCCGTACATTATATTTTCTTACCAAGGATTTTGTTGTGATTCCCTTTCAATAATTATTGAAAAATGTTTGAGTGAGTGTTGTAAACTCACTTGATTTACAACAACTGTGGATATGTAATCCAAAGACTGTGGTACACCTGAAAGTTTAGCACTCTGGGTGAAGGCCAAAGCTTTGGTCCTATTTCCTTTGTGTTTGTGGGTTCAAATTCAACAGCAGTCCTGTTATTCCCAGCTTGGGGTTTGTTAGACATTTAGGCATGTTTTGTTACTTGTAATTTACATGAGATAATCTCTGTAATATAGTACATAATCCAGATATTGAGGCATGTGTGTTACCAGTAACTTGCATGAGACAATTTCTGTGTTGAATTACATGATCATTTTATGCTGCAGATATCAACATATTTTGTCAATGTCCACAACGTCTAGAATAATAATGATTGTGTGATGTTTAATGAGGGCACCATCTGTCACAAAACATGTCAACAGATGCCACTTATACACAGATCCCTCTCTGCCTCAAATCTCTCCATGTGTGTGTATGTATCTAGAGACACTGATATCTATCTATCTATCTATATATATATATATATATATATATATATATATATATATATATATATATATATATATATGGGTTCCTATTAGATTGTCGAAACTTCGTTTAAGCGAATACGAAATCATCGACACATATTGCGTGAAATACATAATCGTCGAACATGCAAAACCACAAAATTTGAAATGTTTTGGTTGGCCCATCTGTGGTATGGCTTTGTAAGCTAAGTGTGCGATGGCTACAGACCTTAGGGATAGGGTGTGGGTTAAGGTAAGTGTATAGATAGGTAATGTGTGCAATATTTAGTGTAATGTTAGAAGTAGGGTTTTGTTAAATGTCTTTATGTGTATTATTTATTTTGTTTGGGTATATCTCCGTAGGGGAAGTGTGCAGTAGTTACAGACCTTAGGGTCAGGGAGGGGTTAATGGTATTGCATAGATAGTTGTGTATGTGGGGTTTAGTGTAGGGGTAGAAGTTGAGTTTTGGTGCTTTACTTTAGGGTTAGGAGTAGGGTTTGGTTAGTGTATGCATGTGGTTTATTTATTTTGTTTGGGTAGGTAGTATGTAGCGGGTGGTAGGTTGGCCGACTATGAACGTACAATATTTTAAATTGCGTGGTTTACTGCATTAGGTATTTTCAGGGTTCGAGTAATATGTGTCGCTGTTTTGGTATTCGATGCAATGTTTTAATTTCGGCCCCTATATATATATATAAATATATATATATATATATATATATATATATATATATATATATATATATAGATAGATATGGGTCTACTTCGTTGAAACGAAAGACCACAACACCGAAACCCACAACACTGAGACCAGAATAACGAAACCCCAGAACACTGAAAACTGCATAACTGCAAAACACACACAAACAAAAACACAACCCTACACTAGAGATAGGGAGGGGGGCAAGGCCTTCTGCACACCCCCCCTACTTTAATATTCTAACTCCGAGATCACACAGACAGACACACAAGGCAAACTCTCACCCACACATTACAGTCCCTCACACACACACACCACAGTCACAACACACACTTGCACACAGCAATACCCCTCACAAATACACTTACACATACATACTTACCTACAGCGGAACACCAACAGCACTAAATCAAAATCCTGTCATATCAGGATTTTGAATTTTGCGCTTTTCGGTGTTCCGGGGTTTCGTCCTTCTGGTCTCAGTGATGTAGGTTTCGGTGTTGTGGTCTTTTGTTTTAATGAAGTAGACCCATATATATATATATATATATATATATATATATATATATATATATATATATATATATATATATATATATATATATATATGTGTGTGTGTGTGTGTGTGTGTGTGTGTGTGTGTGTGTGTGTGTGTGTGTGTGTGTGTGTATAGATGTGCACATATGCATCGGTATATAAATGCATATGTTTATACATGGAGAGAGAGAGAGAGAGAGAAGGATACATAGAGGTATAACACACATGGATATACTATACTTAAGTAATAGCAGGCTACCTATATACCTAAGTAATAACCATACAAAAATATGTACATCACTTTGTGTATGCTTACATTTGAATGTCTGCATCAGTATGTACATTTGTCAGGATACCTAGAAATATTAAAAGTATACATCTACAGTAGCAGTAATATATATATATATATATATATATATATATATATATATATATATATATATATATAGATATATTTGTTTGTAAAAGTGTTTGCTTATGCACTGTGCTGTATCCTGTGTGATAGTAATTATATTTCACATATATTACTGAGTGGAATATTATACCATTGTAAAGGTCATCCTCTGTTACTTATTGTGAATATTACACAACCTTGTTTAACATTATACTAAAATGTGTATAATGCTGCTTGCATCATTCTTCTGATAACATCCTGGCCCTGTCTTACATTATATCCACCAGTCATTTTGTATATCATTTTCATGGGTATACAAGTTCGTCTGGTACTGTTTGTCACATGTAGTCACACGTCTGAATAACTGTAACTTATTCTCCTATATTTTCAAGCAAGCAAGTATCTAGGCAGGGTTGGTACTGTACTGTAATATGGATGTAGGTAAATGTTGTAGGTTTGAATCTAGCTTCTCTAGCCTGTAGTTGATCAGTCTAATATGTGAGATACATATGCACTCACAAATAAAACTCTCCCTGGGATTTAATAAACTCCATGCAGGAGTGGTTTGTGTCCATGTAGCCACAGCAGCGCGCCTTGTATATTCATGAAGGCACGCTGCTGTTGAGGCTAAACGGACATGAACCGTGAACGAGTGCAGGAGGTGTGTTCAAGTATTGCACAGACTACAAACACAACCCTGTACTCAGAAAGTTCCGTATGGCATTTTCTAAACATGATCTGGCAAAATATTAGAGAATTTTTCTAATATTATGCTAGTATTTTAGTGTCCTTGGATACACTTCCGCGGTGGTGCAGTGGTAGCATTGTTGCTTCACAGCAAGAGGCTCTCTCATTCGATTCTCAGCTGGAGTGTGGGGAGTGCCTTCTGTGTGGAGTCTGCATGTCCTCCCACAGTTGGGTGGGAATTCAAAAGACATGCGTAAATGGTCATGCCTTCGTTGAAGGGTGAACGCTGAGCTGGCACCTCACCGTTCGTGAAAATCTACTGCCAATCATTAGCAGACCGGAGTTCCACTGTGGCGACCCCTAACCGGGAAAAGCCGAAAGACAACAACATTTCCGTGTCCGCGGACATTGAAATGAAATATATGATCATTTCAGTGTCTGCAGAAACTGAAATACATATGACAGCAGGAAAGCAATGCAGGGGTGTGTGTGACAGTTTCTGTGACACACCCCCTGCATTGTAAAAGTGCCGTATGACATCTTGCAACCTGCTAAAGCAGGAAATGTATACAAAGGCACATATAATGGGGGATAACACCCTAAAAAATTAACACATCTTAAATATTGCCCTTACAAACTTAGAAAGTCGATAGAAAACAGGTCATGCATTAGCAGAAATGTCCAAAGGATAGAAGTCTGAAAGTCAAATGTATGCTATTATTCCCTAACAGCAGTCCATGTGAACAAAGGCACAAATAATGGGGAGACAAAGCAGTAAAAAGGGACAGTACTGAAATATTGCCCTCACAAATGTAGAAAGTTGATAGGACATGCATTACTATGAATTTTTGAAGGATATAAGCCTAAAAGTCAAATGTATGCCATTATTTCCTGACTGCAATCCTCAATGACTTGTCAGAAAGCCACAATACTCACTATATAACATAATAATATAAGAATAATATAATAAATATTTTTTACATGCTAAGGAATGTTTAAGTGTAGCTAAGCAGGTGTGCACATTATGGCCCTCCACTTAGCATTGCTTAAACATCCCATAGGAGATAAATAGAAATATACAGCTGAAATTCCTAAAATGAGATAGTGTAGTGGTTAGAGTCCCAACTTTACATACAGACATTCATGGTTTAAGAACCAAGGCAAGGAAAGTGTTTTTATATGGGAAAGCAGTGTTATTTTTTTTTTTAAACTTAAAAGTATGTAGTAACTGTTTTTGTCAACCAGGGTAGTGTAGCTGGTGTAAAATGGAAGTGTGAATGCATGTAACATGTGAAATCATCCATGCATATACAAGTGTCCCATACAGTATAGTCACACCCCTTGCTAATGTAATGAAAGCACACAGCGGGATGTCATGTAAAGTAAATTATATACACCTACTAAATGAAGTCATCATTCTGATATTTTTTTAAAATGAAATGTGAGCAATGTTCAGCAATGCCCAGCTATGCTTACCAGGTTTAAGCATCACTTACATGGAAGTGGATTTGCACACTTTTAAGCAGTGCTTAGCAATTGCCCCTTTAAGCACTGTTCAACCCAGCTTAGCGAGTTTGAGCATTGCTATGCTGTGCTCAGCATTTTCAAAATGGTCCAATGATGTCAAACCGTGGGAATATGAACTTATTTAAAGTGTGCAGGTGGGAATACAGCCATAACCTGTTTAATTTGATCTCTGCAGGAACATGTCTGGAGTTGGAGAGGGAGCACGCTTTCGGGCACAGTGCTGGAGCATTCAGGATTCCAGGGTCATGGCTGGACTCCTTGTCAAAAACCATGACAAGAGACTGCTGCAGGGCCAGTACCAGAGTTCACAATACAAAACAGAGGCCTGGGGCCATTTCACATGTGATCTCACCAGTGCTACTGGCATCACCCAGACTGGTGAGCAGGTACAGCACTACTATGCTGACCTAAAGCATAAGAAGGGGGTGCTCTTGGCCCAGTTGATCCAAGATGCATGGGCACAGAATGCTCCAGTAGTGAGTAAGTATCACTATCAAGTAGGTTGTAGCAAATACTAGCCTCAGATTGTGATAGACAGGTATGCATAATGTTTGTTTCTCTCCTCTACAGCTGCAGCAGAGAGGACTATGAACATCAAAGCCCATGGTGACAGACTGCTGTGGTTGTGCCAACAGGCTGGTGAGAACAATTCTATTTTGCAGTATATTGTTCAAATAGCTAAGAAGGAGTGCATTGCTTACTGCTAGTAGGTATACTGTTACTGTGTGCACTTAATAAATAAAAATGTTTGACAGAGTAATATTGATGTGCAATAAAACTACCTAAAAATGTTTATTCTGGTATGTTGTTGTAGACATTTAGAATGTATACAGGTTCTTCACAGCAAATATCGCTGTGACAGCATATATTAACTGATCTTTTTCTGTGAACCTGCTGTAAGAAAACCATAGATGGTGGAGCTGTAAAACAAGATAGAAATGAAATGTGATATATATACTGCACTAAGCTCTGAACCCTGAATAGTAATGTGTAAAGATGTAAATTGGGTTCCATCCAGCATTGCCTTGTGTTAACCTTTGCTTTCCAGATTGCAGTAATCCAAAGGACTGATGCCCAGTACAATAACTATCTGTCATGCATGCATCACAGGGTTACAAGTTCAGACTGTCTAACCAAGAGACTATTAGTCAGAAACCAGAAAAATTAGAAACAGCAGTTCCTCAGTAGCTCAGTATGATGAGAAATAGCTTAGTTGTTAATTTTGCATGCCCAGACATGGTTCAAATCCAGGGAGTGCTACTAAAATGTGTGCATATCTACACACAAGGAATGAGGAATACATGTAAAAACAGTCAAGTAGAATTAACAGATATTTTCTCCACAGGTTGTATAGGTAAGGAAATGTTGGTAGTAGCTGTATGAAGGGTATACTAATAAACTGTGTGTAACTGTTCAACAGTCCCACCACGCGCCTACAAATGATAGCAGGATAGGTACATACAACATGCACTCTTCCCAATACATGTCTGTCAAGTGTTACACTGTCATAACTAGTGGTCACTGCTGCCAATAACCCTGGACACAGATAGGAAACCAGTTGAAATATGCAAGTAGCATGCTCATATAACAGCAGTTCAGGGCACCCCTCCTGTGCCAGATATGTAATCCTGACATGTATGAGTCCTCACTAGTCTTGTACCCAGAGTTGTCACAGTTTGTCCCATACCATTCCAGGTTGACAGTGTAATAGGTATGTTTGTGCTACAGAAGCTATGGGCCATATGCAGATGTAAATTGAGGGTAGACCCATGAAGTATTGAGCAGTACTGTTGTGGAAAATGGAAGCATAAACAGTTGTTAATGGAATTTTTGTCTCTCCCTCCACCCCTCATCTGGATCAGTACTAAAATTCACATACTATGGGTGTGTTTTATTCAAAACCTAATGCTGGGACATATGTTATATTATTGTTCATATATCTGATTGTTTGCATGTTAACATACCTTGTTCAAATACCATTGCTGGTGCCCTATTGCTGTCAATGTTACTGGCATGCTGTTATGATGCATACTGTTGTTCCATTATGCATGTGTTTGTTATGCTATGCAATTGTTTCAAATCTGCTTTATGGGATTAATTGGAACAGCCATGCATGCTGTTATAACTAATCTGGGAATGTGTTGTTTATGACTAACCAGCAAATTGGACATTTGGGAAGGCAGATCCCGATGGATCCGCCTGTCTCACCTCATCTGGCCATAGCACCAGGCCCCAGCACATCTGGGACCCAACCCAGGGCTTCCTTGTCTACTGGTCCCGCACCTTTGGGTGGAACTGCCTCAGTGGATGGGGCCCATCTCCCCCGGGAGCAGGCATGGACAGGAGCCTGTCACCTGCAGTCAGATCTGTGGGGTTTGGTTCACAGTGCCATCCAAGCCGAGTTGGGTGGGCAGCCGCACCAGATTGAGGGCCACCTGATGCACCTCAAGGGGCAGGCCACCCCTCCTGTCTAGCCCCTAACACAGCCATCTTTGGGGCCATGAAAAAGCAGTGGTGACTGCCCATGTGTGGGGACCTCAGTCCCACTGTATCAATTGGGGGCTCATGGGTTCGGATTCCTAACCAGCCTCTCCCTCAGAGGTGTTTACCCCCCTAATGTGTCATATACCACCACTGTTTGCTGTCTTGTCTGTCTGCAAATGCAACCTATCCCACTCAACATACCTACAGCCCTTCCCCAACATCCCATTCTCACCTTAACAAAAAAAGGACATCTGTCTCACAAAAAAATCATTGCCCCATACATAGTTCTACATTTCACCACTATATACAGTGAAACTAATCAATTAACCCACTGATTGATCTGCAAATGTCTGTCACTGACACCCCTCCCTGTGGGGTGTGAGGCTGTAAATTCCAAATTCTATACATATAATGCATAGCTGTTGCTGCCGAAAAAATGTAGAGCTATGGTCCTTTCCTACACCCATCCTGCACATCCCTAGCTGCTTTTCATAATGTTTTATGTTCTGCTTGCCCCCATTTTACCACTTTCCTATCACCCTTTTTATTTTCTTTAAAGAACATTAGTGCAGGTGAAAATGGGAGTAAGCAGTGCATAGTGAAGCTAAGAGAGTTTATTTAACTTTTCTTAGCAATGCTTAGCACCACACAAAATCTAGCAAACCTGCTTACAACTGCTTAAAAGTGCCTTAATCACTCTGGCTTCATTAGCCCTTGTTCTGCCCGGCAACAAAATATTAAGCCCTACCAAGTCTCAAGCCCATGATGCTATGCACTACAACCACAGCAAACTACCATACACCATCTGAGCTGTGGCAATCTGTAATGATTTTACAAACATATCATTCATTCTGATCATTTAACATTAATGAAGAAAAGTAATAATTTCCTAGTCTGAAACCCAGGACTCTGCTCACAACAATCACAGCAACTTACCTCTACACCATCTGAGCTGTACGAGTTTGTAATGTTTTTACAAACATATCATGCACAACAGTCATTCAACATAAGGGGGGATTATATATCTGTAGTACTGTTTACATACATACGCACGCACACATACCAATAGCAAACAATAACAAATAAACGGAGGGGGGGGTAAAGGGCAAACAATAGTGGCACATTTGAAATATGGCTGTCATATGTGTAGAAGTCTGCTAGACTGGCATGTTGTGCTTTTACATACAATGCCAGAATGATTCCAGGTCTGAAACACAGATGAATGTCAAATTTTACTGATGTCAATGCTCACATCATCCCAGCGATTTCTCAGAAACCCATAACTGTTGTGGCCAACAGACAAAACATATGAGCCACACGTCAGGACAATGTCTAGACATCTGGACACCGGAGATGTATGACTGCAGTCATGTAAAAGAATGGAAAAACCCATGACAGCCACTGACTATGTCACGCATCACCTTCTGAATCACAGTAAGACATGACACTAACCCAAATCAGCTTTGACCATTTACCCATGAATATCCAAATATATCATGCACTAAAGGGATAGAACCATAGGGAAAAGCAGATAGTGGTACATAAATGTCCACCCACAACCATTTGCACCACATTCACAGCAACATATCAGCACCCCAAATGAACACTAGAGTAGAATGACTGTTAAAACGAACATATGCTGATTCCCAGTCACACAATGCACTGACAGATACTGGCCCAGCTCACAGTCTACTTGGAATCCTGCAATGTTACAGGACCTTTTTCAGTCTGCCCCAACTAACATACACACCTAATAGACCACCAGGAGCCATAGCAGCATGCACAGTCAGATACAAAAAGGATCTGTGACACTCACATCTGCTACTCTCCCTACCCAGCCAAATAAATATCTACACACAACACTGCTACACAATTTTGGCAGTTGCTTCACAATGGCCAAACATACATAACTTTCATATGTACAGATTTGCACACCCAGATTCTGCTACAATTTGCTGTGAGGGGGAGGTTAGTTTGCTTTTTATTTGTTGTGTTTTGTATTACTTTATTGCCTTTTTCTATTTTGCATACTGTGATTTGTTTTCTTTACACTGTGTTTTACTTGTATTCTGCTTTTAATTGCATACTAAAACTTGAAAAGAGACCACAGCTCTGTCTCTTGTGAGTCAGATAGAAATTTGTCCACCCTCCCACAAAGTTACTGTTGTGTTCTTAAACACCACTGTCTTTCTAGCTGCATGCCCCTTTTGTTAATTTGACCAAATATCTCATTTCCTCTCTGCTTTTACTGGTTGGTGTGAGTAAGCACAAAATTATCATTTTGTGAAATCACTCCCCTTCAACTATTTAAATTTAGTGGCCATCCTACTGTATTCCATAGCACCAGAATACAAAAGTGACCACCCCCTTTCAATCTATCTTGCTGTTTTAAAAGTAGTGACTCTCCACTAAAACTTAACTTTTAGACAGGTAAAACATAAGTTACCTACTTTCACATCTATCTCCTCTAGTGCACACTGCAGTGTTTAGGATAAACCATTTGTTTCATCTTACCTTTAAGCATCTATTGCAAGACCACCAGTTATTTTAGAGCCCACATTCTGCCTCTCAGTAGTCATCTTGGGATTAGTGCTTCTGTGTTCTCCTGGTGAGAGAAGGAGTGCAGTTACATTATTTCCTGGAGACTGCTGATCACCAGAAACCATAATAACTGCTTTATAGGTAACAGCTTAGAATCTGTGCTTATATTCTGATCCTGGTAAGAGTAGGAGCAGTGTGTATTGATTCCTGACTCTTTCTGGTTGGAGATTGAGTGTCTGTGCTTAACATACCTGATTGGTCTTGTTGCTATTCGAGGCATCAACCAGAAAAAGGCTACAAGCCTGCAGACCCTTGCATCATCTGGGACAAGACTGTGGATCACCAAACAGGCCATGGCATGCTTCACTTCTTTGATTTGTGCTAAAACTAGCTAGTTTTAGCTAGAACTATCCATTTTTTTAGTTTCAGCACTCAAAACTCTTTCCTTGTGTTCAGCACTTGCTCAGAACTTGTTGTAAGCACTAAATAAACTACAAATTACTCCAGCACTCGACTTTCCTCACTTGTCAAGAGGAAAACAGTTCTTAGTACTTAAATAAATAAGCACCTATCCAGGCATGTCCATATGTCAGCTCCAGGTGTTTTCTCCAGTCCACCTGATGAATTTGAGCATCTTGGGGCAATGTAGCAATTGGCTCATGTACACTGACAACCATCTCCTCCTACCACCCAACACTACAGCCTGTGAGCGATACACTTATATAGCCAAACTGGAAGCAAAACTCTCTCCAGCCAAGACTGGACTAGACAGTCAAGAGGAGAAGGTTAACACCTGCACCACACCACACTCAACACATAGTCCTTCAAAACCCACACTACCAAAACCCACACATAGAAACACAAAGAACTCACCCACATTCACAGAGGTTCTCAATAAAAATCTGTCCAAGCAACAGAGACCTCCCAAGCTAAAACACAGACAACCACCACCCCCAACACTACCCAAATGACACATAGCCCACAAAATCAGTGTGTCACTCAAATTCAGCCCATAAGGCAAAACAACGTACCCAACACACTAGTCATAGATGACTAGTGTTTTGAGTTTATTTATGACACATTGATTATGTGTCATTGGGGGGTGGTGGTTGTCTGCATATCAGCCACCACCCGCAATACTATCCAAATGACACATAGCCCACAAAATCAGTGTGCCACTCAAATTCAGCCCATAAGGCAAAACAACGTACCCAACACACTAGTCATAGGTGACTCTATAGTCAGGCACACTGATGTCCCACTCACCAGGCTAAACAAGGAGAAAATTACTGTCAGCTGCCTGTCAGGTGCCAGGATTTGCCACATAACGCATGCACTCAGGTCACTCCACAACAAGTACAAATATGACTTTGTCATTGTCCATATTGGTGTGAATCACCTGAGATGTACCTCCATGGTCTACATGAAATAAGACATGGAGGAGCTCTTGGATCTTGTAGCCCAGGCAGGTATGACCCTAGCCCTGAATAGCATCCTGCCATCACCCAGAATGATACCACAGTACAAGGACAAAATGATTGACTTTAACATTTGGCTAAGCTTCTGGTGTCATTCTAAGGAGATCCAGTATCTGTCTGCCTGGGACGACATGGTCAACAGAACACAATGCTTTGCCAGAGATGGCCTGCACCTGTCACCCCTTGGATTCCAGATACTGGCTAAGGCTCTTGCCACTCATATAGTGCCTTTTTTTAGGTAAGGTTCAAATGCCAAATTTACCACCATAACAAGTACAAGCAAGCAAACTCTGAGGGTGATGCTAGTCAGTACAAGATGTCTAAACCTCAAAATGCACTCACTTGAGGCACTCCTTTAAATGGAGAACATCAACATCTGTGCAGTGACAGAGACCTGGTTCAAGGCTCCAGAGAGCACCCCTGCATTATGAGGCTATAATTAATACCACACCTTTTTGCCACCTAACCTGGACCGAAGCACTAAAGGCGGAGGCATATCCTTAAGGGATATCCACATCTCCAGGCTAGTTGGTCAACACAATGCATCTGAAATTATCCAAGTGTAACTAACACTGGGCAAGACTGCAGTCCAGGTTGTAGCTTGTTACAGATCCCCCACCATGCCCCAGAATTCCCACTCTTCATTTCTTAAGATACTGGAAAATATTAAGGCACAACCCAATACCTTAATTATGGGCGATTTCAACTACCCCACCATTAACTGGGAAAACTACTCATGTACCAACTCATTCACTCAACGTTTTCTGGAATTCATAAAGTCCAATGCCTTGGATCAGCTTGTCCAGAGCCCCACCAGGGCAGCAATATCCTGAACCTGGTCATTACCAATATGGGTAACCAGTGTTTCATGCCAGAGGTCAACTCATTGCTGGTCAGATCTGACCACAAGCTAATCACCCTAGACATCCATATCCCACCCCCACCACCCATTAAGGAAACCACTGTCAAAAACTACTCCAAAGCTAACTTCATGCTTCTTAAGACAGAAGTGCCAAACTTCACAACACCCATGCAGACGGAAAATAGAAGTATGACTGCTGAATTACACAAATACCTTGTATAAGCACATACACGAGTGCATGGATCGTACCATCCCCAACAGAACCAAGAAACTATCATCCAAAAAATGAAAGCCAATCTGGTGGTCCCCTGCTATAAACAAACTCTACAACAGAAAAAAGAAGCTGTTACAAAAAATCGTAAAATTCCTAGATTGGAGGAACTCCTTGGTCAGCCTCAGAAAGAAGCTGAAATCCCTCATAAAATCCTCCAAAGCCAGTTATGAAAATAAAATTGCCACTGATTCCAAAAACAGCCACAAAGCATTCTACAGCTATGTCAAGAATCTCAATGGCAACACTCAGATCTGCTCTGAGCTACAGCACAATGGTGCTAAGTATACAGAAACAACCGATATTGCCAACATCCTGGCAGATAGGTTCCATATTAAGTTTACCCCCCTCTCACCCTCCAAAGGGCCCATTTTAATACTGGAAGAATGCAAAGCCCCTGTAATCATGGATGAACAAGTAAAGACTGCACTCTCCAAAGCCAAGAGCACAGCATCCATGGGACCACACAACATCCCAGGCTGCGTACCGCATGGACTACAGAACAAACTGGCACCCCACCTAAGTACCATGTTCAATCATAGCCTCACCTCAGGCTATGTGCCTACTGAATGGTGTACAATGATGGTTATCCCACTCCACAAAGGGGGTGCCACCACAGACCCCAGAAACTACGGTCCCATTAGCCTGATGAGCCTGGTCTGCAAGGCCATGGAACGTATCATCTTTGAGCTTATAAACAAAGGCATAGGTAACCTCCAAACTCTGGACCCCACTCAGTTTGGATTTGTAAAAGGTAGATCATGTCTACTAAACCTGACTGACTTCGTTGAAGCAGTCACCAGAGCTGTAGAGGAGGGTAAGGTAGTGCACACAGCCTATCTTGACCTTGCCAAGGCATTTGACACCCTCCCCCACTCCGGAATTATAGATAAACTCACTAAACTGGGCATAAATCCCACAAAGGTGGAGCCACAACAGACCCCAGGAACTTTTGCCCTATAAGCCTGACTAGCTTGGTCTGCAAGGCTATGGAGCACATCATCATGGAACTCATTAACAGAGACATTGAGAACCTCCAAACACTGGACCTACCCAGTTCAGCTTTGTTAAGGGCAGATCATGCCTCCCAAACCTGGCGGACTTCTTTGAGACAGTTATCAAGGCTGTAGACGAGGAAAAAATGGTACATGCAGCCTACCTAGACCTTGCAAAGGCATTCGACACCATTGCCTATTCTGGTATTATAGACAAGCTCATCAGCCTGACTCATGGACAGAACCCACATGGTGAGAGTTGTGGGAGCTAGGTCCAACTCTAAACCAGTTACAAGTGGCATTCCTTAGGGCTCATTACTAAGACCCCTCCTGTTCAGCATATACTTCTCTGAGGTACAGGCAAGCACAGGAGGACTATGGCTGACCAAGTTCGCAGATGACTGCAAACTAGGGGCTACAATTGACTTTCTGGCTAACACAGACATCCTCCATAAGAGTCTCACTGAGATGGACACCTGGTGTCAAAATCATGGCCTCAAGCTAAATGCTAAAATGTGCATAGTCATCCCCTTAAAAACAAAGTACTCACAAACTACCACATAGATGGTAGTCCCCTAAATACAGAAGACGTGGTGAGTGATCTGGGGACTCAGGTGGATAGTGGTCTCCCCTTTGATAATCACATTGCCAATGTGGTTAGAAAATCCTTCTATGTGGCCCACCTAATCACAAAAGGGTTTGCATCCAGATCAAAAGAGTTCATTGTGCCCCTCTACTCATCACTAATTAGACCCATCATAGAGTACAGTGCCCCATTTGGGATGTACCTTACAAGACACCTGCAACATCTGGAAAGACCACAGAAGCACCTCACCAAGAGGATCACTGACCTCAAACAGATGCCCTATGCAGTTCGAGCTGTACTCGGTTGCATACCGCCTACTCAGAGGTGATCTCTGCCTGACATGCAAGGCCATGTCCAACCCAGAATTGATGGACATACTCCACCTAAAAGAAAACCTTATCCCCTTGATCCACACTCTCTAGGGATCTAAACCTCACCACAACAATAAATAGGATGTGCTGGAGGGATAGATTCATGTCCCAGAGACTTCCCATGCTTTGGAACAAGATTACAATTTACATTAGGCAGAGCTCCCTGCTAACACTTTTCAAGAGAAACCTTGATGAGTGGATGGGAAACAGAAAGTATACCCCGAGGATCACTTCAGTGGCTCTGCTGGACAGAGGCACAGGAAACTAATCTAAGGGGGTGGCAAAAACCAACACATTTTTGCTAGGCTTATAAATGCCTTTGGGCAGATAGCCTAGTACCTACCTATGAACCTATGTCACAAGATGGGTGGTGAACTGGCTCACTGACAGAACCAACACAGTAAAAGTAGCCAACTCCAAGTCCGACTTCAGACCAGTGAAGAGTGGAGTACCACAGGGTTCGGTCCTGGGTCCTCTCCTGTTCGGCATCTACTTCTCTGAAGTGCAGGCCAACACAGAAGGTCTTTGGCTAACAAAGTTTGCAGATGACTGCAAACTGGTAGCCATAACAGAATCACCTAATGATGTAGACATTCTACAAAAGTCCCTCACAGAGACAGATGCTTGGTGTCAAAGTCAAGGCCTCAAGCTCAATGCCAAGAAGTGCATTGTCATCCCCTTTGGGAAAAACTCGGTACCCATGAGCTACCACATAGGCAGTAGCTCACTAAATACCGAAAGTGTGATAATAGACCTAGGGACACATGTGGACAGTAGTCTCTCCTTTGATAACCACATCCCCACAGTAGTCAGGAAATCCTTCTACATGGCACACCTCATCACAAAAGGGCTCTCCTCTAGAAAAAAGGAGGTCATTGTTCCTCTCTACTCATCCCTCATCAGACCCATTATAGAGTACAATGCCCCATTTGGCATACATCTCACAAGGCACTTACAACAATTGGAAAGGCTACAGAAATACCTCACTAAGAGGATTACCGGCCTTAAACAGATGCCATACGCAGACTGTCTCAAGAAACTCCAGCTCTACTCTGTCGCATATCACCTACTCAAAGGCAATCTCTGCCTAACATACAAAGCTATGTCAATCCCAGAGCTGTTGGACATGCTACACTTAAAGAAATCCCAATCTCTCCATACCTCATGCTCCAGGGACCTAAACCTTGTCACCACAATAAACAGAACATGCTGCAGGGATAGATTCCTGTCCCAGAGACTTCCCATACTCTGGAACAAACTACCCATTCATGTCAAGCAAAAGCTCCTCATTGACCCTCTTTAAGAAAAATATTGACGACTGGATGAGAAATAGAAAATTCACTCCAGGGATTGCTTCTGTGGCACTGCTCGACAGGGGCACAGGAAAATAATTTTCTTTGATGGCAAAAGCCAGGGAAACTTTTTGGCTAGGCTTATATAAGCCCCAAGGCTGATAGCCTAGTACCTTTATATGAATGTCCAGGATGTGAGACCATGCTCATGGCCACTGCCGCATACCACTTCAAGGAGTCTGCTATGTCAAACGGATGAGACCTTGAGTGCAATCAATAAATAATGATATCACATACCCCTGACCCTCTTATTGCAAGACATCTGGACAAAGCATGACATACTTGGAGGACAGGGGCCGGAAAGAGGGACATATCTGTGCAGTGACAGAAACCTGGTTCAAGGCTCCTGAGAGCACCCCAGCACTATCAGGTTTTACCTCTTATCATGCGTTCCCGCCCCAAAATCCGGACAATACCAAGAAAGGAGGGGGGGTATCCATATTCATCAAGGACACCCACACCTCAAGACTGGTGGCAATGCACGATGCATCGGAGACCATCCAGGTGCAATTAACCATAGGCAAGACTGCTCTGCAAATTGTAGCATGTTACAGGCCACCCTCACAAACTCAGGAACCTCACATGGCCTTCCTGAAAACACTAGAGGGGATAAATGTATCACCAAACACCATCATACTAGGTGACTTCAATTACCCTAATATAGACTGGGAACACTACTCAAGCCCAAACACCCTAGCCCAAAAGTTCCTGGAATTCATAAACTCAAATGCCATGGAACAACTAGTCACCATCCCCACAAGAGGAGAAAACATACTTGATCTCATCATCACGAACATGGGAGCACAATGTTCAACACCGAAGTATACCCCTCACTGGTGAGATCAGATCACAAACTAATCTCGCTGGAGGTCCTCATCCCACCCCACCTGAAATAAAAAAGACCACAGTAAAGAACTTCTCGAAAGCTGACTTCACACTTCTAAAGACTAGTGTGGTCTCCTTTAAGGCCCCCGAGCCAGCGGAAAACAGTACTCAAGCCGCTGAATCACTTACAAATGCCTTCTACCAGCACCTGCAGGACTGCATGGATAAGGCAATCCCAAGCAAAACAAAGACTCTTTGTACCAAAGGCAAGCGTCCAGTCTGGTGGACCCCAGCCATAAACAAACTCTACAACAAAAGGAGGAAGCTACTACAAGATAGAACAAAATCCTTAAAAGGCAAGACACCCTTGATCACTATAAGTAAAAAACTAAGAGCTCTCATAAAATCATCCAAAGCAAATTTTGAGAGAAAAATAGCTAAAGACTCAAAAGACAATCATAAGGCCTTCTTTAGCTATGTTAGAAACCTGGGAGGAAACTCCCAGATATGCTCAGAACTAGTTCAAAATGATGTGAAGATTACTGATCCTACAGACATTGCCAACATACTGGCTGACAGGTTCAGTGCAAACTTCTCCCCTCCCCCAAAAGGAGAGATATCTATACCAGCGATTGCAGCCCCCAAACATCTCCAACGCCCAAGTGAGAACTGCTCTCCAAAGCAAAAACACAGCATCCATGGGACCTGATGGTGTCCCCGGCTGTGTGCTCCACGAACTCAACGAGGAATTAAACCCACAGCTAGGACAGCTGTTTAATCATAGTCTTACCTCTGGATACGTACCCAGGAGTGGCGACTGCAACTGTGGTCCCACTTCACAAAGGCGGTGCCTCCACCAACCCTGGAAATTACCAGCCCATTAGCTTGACAAGCCTTATCTGCAAAGCCATGGAGAGGATCATAATGGACCTCATAAATAAAGACATAGGGAATTTGCAGACTTTGGATCCATCCCAGTTTGGCTTTGTCAAAGGCAGATCATGCCTTCTAAACTTGGTTGACTTTTTCGAAACAGTCACCAAAGCCATTGATGAGGGAAAGGCAGTCCATACAGCCTACCTCGATCTGGCGAAGGCCTTGATACAATACCCCACTCGGTATCATTGAAAAACTCATCAGCTTAAATGTTAACCCATACATCACAAGATGGGTTGCAAACTGGCTGAGTGACAGAACCCACAGGGTCAGAGTTGCTGGCGCCATGTCAGACTCATAGCCTGTCACAAGTGGTGTACCACAGGGCTCAGTCCTGGGCCCACTCTTGTTTGGCATCTACTTTTCTGAAGTACAAGCAAACACAGGAGGGTTATGGCTGACAAAGTTTGCAGATGACTGCAAACTAGGCCATAGTAGAAAACACATCTGACACAGATATCCTTCAGAAGGGTCTCACAGAAACGGATAACTGGTGCCAGAGCCATGGCCTAAAGTTAAATGCCAAAAATGCATAGTCATACCCTTCGAAAAACAAGGTTACCCCTAGCTACCAAATAGGTGGCAATCCACTTAGCACAGAAGAAGTTATCAGGGACCTGGGGACCCAGGTTGATAGTAGTCTGTCATTCGACACCCATGTAACTAAAGTAGTTAGGAAGACCTTCTACATTGCCCACCTTATCATGAAGGGATTCTCATCTAGATCAAGGGAGGTCATAGTCTCCCTATACTCATCACTCATCAGACCAATGATAGAGTACAATGCCCCATTCGGAATGTATCTGACCCGACACTTGCAGCAGCTGGAGAGGCCACAAAAGTTCCTCACCAAAAGGATAAAGGGTCTCAAACATCTGTCCTATGCTGCCCGACTGAAAGAACTCCAGCTCTATTCAGTCGCTCACCGCTTGCTCAGAGGTGACCTTTGCCTAACATACAAGGCCATGTCAAACCCAGATTTGATGAATATGCTTCACCTCAAAAAATCTAGATCCGTCAGAGCCACAAGGGCGAGAGACTTAAACCTCGACACGGCTATTAATAGGTCGTGCTGGAGGGATAGATTCATCACCCAAAGACTCCCTATGCTGTGGAATAAAATCCCGGTATATGTGAGGCAGAGCACCTCGCTGGCCTTGTTCAAGAGAAATCTTGACCAATGGATGGGAGATCGCAGATATACCCCAGGGATTACCTCAGTGTCACTGCTCGACAGAGGCACAGCAAAATAATGGGTATAGTTCCCCATACTAAAGGGGTGGCGTAAGCCACAAAACTATGGGCTAGGCTTGTAAATGCCCTCGGGCAGATAGCCTAGTATGAACCTATGAACCTATGAACCTATATCTCACATTATGATGTTACAAACTGAAACAGTTGACAGTGTCACATACTTTATTGTAACATAACATCCCTGAAGGATATGATGCCTGAAACACCAATGGACGTCAACAGTTACTCCGACCACAATCTTCCACTGCTTCCACAAAAAACAGTTGTCTGAGGAACAGACCAAACATAACAGGTGAACCCCTGGGCAATGTGTGGACATCAGGACAGTTTAGAGGTATGTCAGAGACCACTGTCAGATGTCAAGTCACACAGAAAATGCATGTTCAGATGAGCCCTGTTAAATTAGCAACCCTCAATGTGTATAACAGCACTACTGACTTACAATCTGTACCCAATTCTGAAGCTTTGCTCCCCATGTTGCTGGGCTGTCTCCACATATCCTCTCCTGAGAGGTATTCCCACCTACTGTCTGTGAAGCTGTAGCTCCCACACCTCCATAATGTCCTTCACACAGGGAAGGAAAAGGGGTAAGGCACACATGAAGGCTGTAGTTATAGCACTGTGTTGCTATGGCATTGGCAAATGGAAAGACAGCACAACTGCTCTGGATGAAAGCAGCAAGTGGGAGACACTGATTGGTGCACAGGCCATCACCTGCTCATGAGCAGTATCTACAAAAGACAAGCTGCTGCCTATGCAACACAGGTCTCACCCCATCTACACAAAGACAGACTGTGACTACACAAACCTAACCATTTGCATTGTTGTGAGGGAACTCCTGAGCACTATAACAGGTATGTCAATCAAGTAAGCATGTAATGGAATGCAGACGGGGGGATGTAATGATGTCAAATGGGACATTAAACTCTAGGCTGCAACAAGACCTGCTGGACTCGCATGCTGCTGTCCAGCACCTATGGCTATTACTGCTTGCCCTGCCTGCATTGACATGGAGCACATCTCTGGCCCCTGAGTCACCCCAGCAAAAGTCAGCTCATCTATGACTACTACTGGAGTCTCTGTTGTCCAGTACTAAGTGTGGCACTGGTAGGCAAGCTACCTGGAAGGAGGATGTAATTACTCATATGCCACCTGCAAATGCTACTCTGATACATATGATTGTCTTACAAATGTAAGAGATGTACATAGAGTATGTGCATACTACACGACAGGTGCAGATGTGTTGTTGAACTGTATGTGATATACTTAGCCCATACCTGACAACTGTCCAGTGTTTTGCAGACTAACCACATGTCTGCCACATATTTGTAGTCAAAGCCTCAGGCAATTGTGTTGTCTGGCACTTTACTGGCAACCCATTAAAGACTGAAGTCATAACAAATTAGCATATATTTCATTGTCAGATGTCATATTCTGAAGAATACACCTGTGAATGTGACACTGTCTTTGCTGGCAACTAAGTGTGTTTCAGATAGATTCATAGAGTGTCACTGTTTACTAGCCTTTGCCCACCACTGATGTTGCCTTTGTGCAGATGTCTTGCTCTAACAGGAGCTAGGTGTCATACCATGACACCCATGTCAATGTAAGCGTACCTTGTCCTTTAGGATGCTGACATTTGTGCAGTCACTGACACCTGCTTTCTTGCTGTGGAGAGCACACCACCCTTGCCAGGTCACTCATCCCATCATACATGTAGACCCCAAATGGAGGCCTGCAAAGCCACAGGAGGTGGAGTGTTGAACATTAGCATACACATACACACCTCCAGGTTGGATATATAGTATGTCACACGAGTGACATCCTGAGTGCAGTTAACAGTTGACAAAACACCTACTCAATTCATAGCTAGCTACAGGCCTGCAAACACAACTATGGACACCCACTATTCCCAGTGGGACCTGCTAGAATCTGTCAGGATTCAATCATCTACCCTGATCGTGGGTGACTTCAAATATTCAACCATAGTGTCTGTGACTTATGCCACTGGAACATGAACACACATAGATTCCTTGGCATTGTGAATGGCAATGCAGGGGATCAGATGGTCAACACTACTACGGCAGGTGGGAATCTCATGTACCTGGTTCTATCCACCATGAGCAGCCACTGTAGCACTCATACAGTGCCATCCTTCTTGGTAATATCTGACCACATAGCGATCACTGTTCAGATCGCCATCATCCCTGCCCCCCTGTTTACAGTGTCAAACAGAATGAACTGTACACAAGGCAACATCAGTGGTGGGCATAGTTATTTGTCTAGTAGTGTTACACAGTTATCACATGTGTTATGGAGCTTACAGGACTGAAGTCAGTCCAAAGGTACTTCTAAGGTGAATCATACTGGAAGATGTAAAGTAGGGCAATGAGAAGTGTACTGGGTGGATAAGGCATCATAATACTTAGACCTACATGAACACACGCACACACACACACACACACACACACACACACACACACACACACACACACACACACACACACACACACACACACACACACACACATACACATACACACAGGTGGGTGATGTGATATTCCAACCCCCACCTCAGTACCTTCAGACAATTAATCTCATCTTCATGCTGGCACATGCAAGTTTTTATTACTCATATGCAACTGTCTGCAGCAGGACATCACTCTATACCATTCAGGGCATCCCTGTGTATGACTCTCTGTCTGTGTATGTCTCCCTGTGTGTCTCACTCTAACACTGTCTGTCCCTCTCTTCCCCATGTCTGTATGTGTGTGTGTGTGTGTGTGTGTGTGTGTGTGTGTGTGTGTGTGTGTGTGTGTGTGTGTGCTTGACATATTGCAATATGTTTCCCATATATATGTGTGTGTATCACACACAACAGATGCAGATATACCACATGTGCCTCCTACAGCTGGCTGTGTGCGTGATCCTGTCTGATGGGTGTGTGTGGAGACAGGTTTACATAGTTGTGTGTATGCAAAGACATTTGCACAATACAGAGATATATAGTCTGATGTGGTTTCAGACATGAGCTTCACTTCTGTAAGTGTAGGAACATGCTCAGTATGACCTTCTGTAGTAAGTGTGGGACTCCATTTCAGGGATAGTTGTAATCCAGTCTGGGGCCTTGTGTGCTACAGCCATACCTTGCAACCAGTTTGTGCAAGATGTCTGATGATAGGCTGCCAGTATGGGGAAACACTGGGCCAAACACAGGGGGTGCTGTAACTATTGCTGTTATCAATGTATGAGTTGCTTGATTGACAGAGTTAGTTTTAGCAGACATTTTCTGACATATGTAATGTTTGACAATGTACTGTATTGTGTCATTACCTATTGACAGACATAAGCAGATCATCACAGTTATTTACCAGAGAAATACCAGATGGATAATGCACAGACCTATATTACAAGGTAAAGACTAGACATTCTTGCACAATCCAGTCAGTTGGGAGGTTTGGCTACAGCTGATTGACTGATGAAGATTTTTTGAAAAAGGTCCTGCACCTTGGTGATATGCTGGCTGGGGATCTCCTGGTTGTGCAGTATTCTTCTTACCTGACAGATCATATCATAGTGTGGCCATACCTGTCAACTGTATAGATTCTCACAGATTATCTAGATGCATGCCTCATATATCTGGTTGGTTTCCCTTAACATTGTGGTTTTCTAGCACATTTGTTGGAAATCACTCAGGGTTGCAGTCATGGAATACTGACAAAGCAATAGAGTTTCAGACTTCACACCCTTCGTGACATCCATGCTACTACACATGCCCTCTATTATTCTAGCAACTGTCTAACATTATGAGAGCAATATTTTAAATGTGTACCTATAGTCAGGCCTTTATTACACCATTATGTATGGCTTTGTCCAGATTTCTTCCTCTATGAGGTTGAGAGGTATGCTACTAGCATTTAGCGGCATGGCCTTACATTTTGTTGCCTGTGTTATGTTGGTAGCATGGACCCCATGACATTCCCTACAAAGGCACTATGGGGGCATGTAGGCCATGTGAGACTGCTGCAGGCCATCTGTAGTGAGGCAGTGCATTCTGTCATTCATAAGTTCTCAGGCTGCCAGGCAGTGGACCCCCCCTCCTTTGGGTGACAATGGTAAGTGACAGAATGCACTGCTGTCCTGCTAGGCACCATACCTCTCTATGTATGTGAGCTAGGCAAAGCCATGAGCAATTGGGTGACAAAGGCCTAAATATACAGACCATTATAACTACTGGCCTTACAAACCAGGAAGGATGATACATTAACAGATTTTGCATTAGCTTGCATTTTTCTATAGGGTATGAAGTCTGAGGCACTACAATACATCAATACTTTCTGACTTTAGACTTTCATGGTTTGCCAGTGATTTGCCAGACAACCACTATTTCTGAATAAAGATACCACAGATATGATGCAAACCTGTGTACATTTTGCAAAATCTCTGTACAGTTGTGAGGTATGGTAGGCACTATGTAGGTTACTCCAACCTGTGTACTGTTCATATGTGTGGCCCCCTGTATATGACCTGTCCAGATCCCCAACAGTAATGGATATTGACATCTGGACAGTGTGTACAACTCCTACCGTATGTGTAGCTGTCATGCAAAATAGTTGCCAATGCATTTCATGGAACATGGCCCTGTCTACCACAGTACTGTACCTAGGCCAGTAGGATACAACAGCCATGAGAAGTTGCTGGTCACATCCTGACTAGTATTCCCCACACATATGCATAGCTCATTGACCCCTGCATATTGTGGACATGCAAGTTATAATGTTGATTAGGACAGCTTTGGAAATCTGTGGTCTGCTGCTATTACCTTACAAATGTACATGTTACTGCATTTCTATGTGAATATGGGTGTGCGGGTACACCTATCAACAGTACACATTTGCACAGAATGTGCTGATATTGGCATTACATTTTGGTTCCATTTAGCATTGTATTGTTCCCTGTCTTGGAGAATAGAGGCGTATCACTAGAGTTCACAGGTTAGATTGTAATGCCCTACAATTGAGTTTCAGACTTCTTAACCTTTCGAGAGTCTTATGCAACTGCAAGGCCTTCTGTGATATCATTGTGTAAGTCTGTAGTGGGGGATTCCATCACTGTCACTATTTGTGTGCCTTTGGCAGGCATTCTTTTATGGTTTTCTATGGCTCACTTGCTGTGTGAATCTGGGAGTGAGTATGGGATCCCACAGTGACATCCATGCATGTGACCTATGACCCTCCCTTAGTTGGCCCCCCACATACAGTGAAGTGGGATTTGTTACCTTAAATAATACTGCATAGTGTGGGGAAGCCAGTACTGTGTAGACATTTCCTAGTGTCCCACATAGTGACAGTTATCTGCTGCTATCCCAGGAGGCCACCCCTTTCCCTTGTATGCATGCAGCATTACCATAGATATGATACCACAAAATACTAATCCATTCATCTATTGTTAAGAAGAATGCCTTACCTTGTGCCTGCAGCAGTTGTGAAGATGGTGCTTGAGGGGTCACCTATGTTGGATGTACACAGTACACTGCCTATACATGGTAAGTTACAGGTAATGTGATGTGTAATTCATCCATTTTACTGTGTGTGTGAGTCAGAGAGAGGTGTCAGTCCCTGGGTCACTACAGTGTCAGTGTGTATGCTATGCGTTGCCTCTTTGCCAAGGCCTGGGCTTACTGGGCACACCTCCATCTGCCTACAGGAGTAGGCTCAGGGGCTCTCTCCTCTAAGTCTCTCTGTGCCTGCGGGGACCTTGGCAGTGGGGGGGGCTGTGTGGCCCTTCCTCGTGCTGCTCCTGCTGCAGCTGTTTCAGCAGGATCATATTGTGTAGCATGGCACATACTATGAACATGTGTGCACATGTGGCTGGAGAGTACTGCAAGACTCCACCAGATATGTCAGGGCAGTGGAACCGTGACTTGAGTATCCCAAACACATGCTCTATAATGATCCTGGTTTGTGCGTGTGCCTCATTATGGCACTCTTAAGTGGTGTGTGTGCATTTATGATGGGTGTCATCATCCATGGCTCCAGTGCATAGCCAGAATCCCCCACCAGATGGCCATATGGGATGTCACCACTGGCAAATGTCTGGTACAGCTGTGACAAATGCCAGATGTGGGAGCCATGAAAGCTTCCAAGGCTGCCAGCACACACATTCATGATAATGCCCTGGACATTGCACATGACCTAAATTGCCACTAATTCCAAGGACAACCACAAAGCATTCTATAGCTATGTCAAGAATCTCAATGGCAACAGCCAGATCTGCTCTGAGATACAACACAAAGGCATGAAAATTACAGAACCAACTGATATTGCCAACATCCTGGCAGATAGGTTCAGTGCTAACTTTATACCCCTCTCACCCACTAAAGAGCCCATATCTATACAGGAAGAATGCAGAGTCCCTGTAAGCAGGTGAAAGCTGCACCCTCTAAAGCCAAAAACACAGCATCCATGAGACCGGACAACATCCCAGGCTGCATTTTACACGAACTTCAGAATGAACTGGCTCCCCACTTAAGCACCATCTTCAATAATAGCCTTGCATCAGGCTTTGTGCCCACTGAATGGTGCACAGCAACAGTTATCCCACGCCACAAAGGGGGAGCCACCACTGATCCCGGGAAGTATAGACCTATTAGCCTGATGAGCCTGGTCTGCAAAGCCATGGAACGTATCATCATGGAACTCATAAACAAAGACATTGGTAACCTCCAAACTCTGGATCCCACCCAGTTCAGGTTTGTGAAAGGCAGATCATGCCTCCTGAACCTTTCTGACTTCTTTGAGGCAGTCACCAAAGCCGTAGATGAGGGTAAAGTGGTTCACACAGCCTATCTTGACCTCGCCAAGGCTGTTGACACCATCCCCCATTCTGGAATTATAGCTAAACTCAAACTAGGCATAAATCCCTACGTCACAAGATGGGTTGCCAACTGGCTCACTGACAGAACCCACACTGTAAAAGTTGCAGACTCCAAATCTGACCTCAAACCAGTGACAAGTGGAGTACCATAGGTTTCCGTCCTGGGACCACTCTTGTTTGGTATCTACTTCTCAGAAGTACAGGCTAACACAGAAGGCCTCTGGCTAATGATGTTCGCAGATGACTGCAAACTAGGAGCCATAGTCAAGTCCCCAAATGATGTGAACATCCTACAGAAGGGCCTCTCTAAGACAGATGCTTGGTGTCAGAGCCATGGCCTCAAGCTCCATGCCAAAAAGTGCAGTGTCATCCGCTTTGGTAAAAACTCTGTACCCATGAACTACCACATAGGCAGCAATCTACTTAACACTGAATGCATGATAAGAGACCTTGGGACCCAGGTGGACAGTAGTCTCTCCTTTGATAGTCACATCGCCACAGTAGTCAGGAAGTCCTTCTACATGGCACACCTCATCATAAAAGGGTTCTCATCCAGGAAAAAAGAGGTCATCATTCCCCTCTACTCATCACTCATTAGACCCATTATAGAGTACAACGCCCCTTTTGGAATGTACCTCACAAGACATCTGCAGCAGCTGGAAAGGCCACAGAAGTACCTCACAAAGAGGATTACTGGACTCAAACAAATGCCCTACACTGACTGCCTCAAAAAAACTCCAGCTTTACTCTGTAGCATATCGCTTACTCAGAGGTGATCCCTGCCCAACATATAAAGCTATGTCAAACCCAGAGCTGTTGGACATGCTACACCTAAAGAAATCCCAATCCCTCCAAGCTACACGCTCTAAGGACCTAAACCTTGTCATCACAATAAACAGGATATGCTGGAGGGATAGATTCCTATCCCAGAGACTTCCCATACTCTGGAACAGGCTACCCATCTATGTCAAGCAAAGTTCTTCATTAGCACTCTTCAAGAAAAATCTTGATGAGTGGATGGGAAATAGGAAATACACCCCGGGGATCACTTCTGTGTCTCTGCTCGTCAGTGGCACAGGAAAATAACTTTCTTGTGTGGCATAAGCCAGGGAACCTTGTTGGCTAGGCTTGCATAGGCCCTTGGGCCGATAGCCTAGTACCTACCTATGAACCTATGAACCTGGCAGTTGATGGATGGGAAGTCCTTGTGGTTTATGTAGACCCTACCCTGTTCATCGGGTGGTGCTTTGATGTGGATGTGCGTGCAGTCTATGGCACCCAATACCTCCGAGTATTCTGCTACATGGTGAAAGAGACTCATATCGCTCCTCACAGGTGTTGGGGAAGTAAGTGTGCTTACCGGCATATGGTAGGATGGCATCCAGGAACTGGAGGAGTACCAGGATGCATATGCCTGTGTGACCCCCATGATGTCTCCAGTAGGTTTTTGGAAAGTACCTGTAGGTAGTATTCTTAAGGCTACACATACCTTGATATCCACTGGGATGGGCTCTCCTCTACTGGCTCTGTGTCTGAGTTAAGGCCAGCACAGTTTGATGATCCTTTAGCGCTCTACTGTTTCCAGATCGTGTAGTCCCTGGTAAGCTACCCTGGGTCTGAACACTCTTCTCCTCCTCCTCGGTCTGTGGTGGTTGTCAGTATTATCCTCCTCACAGCACTCAGCTTCTAGCACATACTGATGGATCAAAGCAATGGCAGCCCTTAACATTTTTTTCAGTTAAAATTCCCCCAAATGTGTACACCAATGGTGTAGAGTTTGTAGGAAAAAAATAGACTGTAAGGTCTTTGCATAGTTTATACTGTTGTGCTGCAGATGCTGCCAGTATGATTGGCTGACTATGATGCATTCCACCTGTTAGCTATGCTATTTGTACTTGATTGCTTTATTCTGCTATTTTCCTTTTTTTTCATTTTTTCCCTTCCCATTTCCACCACTTTTAAGCCCCAGGTGTGCCGCACAAACCAGATGCCGAAATGTCAACAGCCCTGCTATTTCCATTTTTTTGTAGACCTGGTGCGTGCTTCACAAACCCATTTAGCTAATGTAAACACTAAGAAATGGCCCTCCCTGGACGTGAACGCACTCTTCATTTCATGGAATAAGTCAATACAGCCTCAGTCACACCCCTTTGCTTAGCTGTATTTAGCTAAGCTTATCTGGAAGCCGCGGAGCTCCAGCGTACTTACACCAAGCATGACACACCCCCTTTTCAAGTCTGCTGCTTTTCCTGCTTACACCACTGCCTTATAGTACCTACACAGTTAGGTGCAGTTTGTTACTAAGAATCTTTTTTGTGATTCAGTAAATTTACCTCAATTAACATACCCCACTGCCGTAATCTCTAGTTACTCCACTACACCAGAGCCTTTCCTCTTAGCAACAACTATTCCCTGGTATAGGTTTGATTCTGCATGCCATAGACTATAATGACAAAATGCAAATTTCACTTAAAATTGCCTTTTCAACTTTTTGTTTATATTTTTGGCACAATCCTATTTGCATGCCGCTGCCCTATGCTTAAACGGCTGAGATCGGCTAAAAAAATATATTTGGCCATTGGCATGCCTAAAGATTATAATACATGCTTTTATTTAAGCTGTTATGGCTCTCTTTTGATTTTTGTAGAAATGTCTTCAGCTAGTAGCCGAATACATTTCTGCAGGTAACATTATTCCTGCACAGATGCCTGCCTGCTTCCTGAATCACTAATTCACCTCATTTGCATGGTTTTCACCAGCAAATGAGGTAATTAGCATTATTCAGTGGTGTCCATGCAAGAATAGTGCTGCCAAGCTTGTGCACGTCCCCAGGCTTGTTTACTGGATTGCTCGGCGACCATATTCTGTGCAGCAGTGGCTACACTATTCTTACACTCCGTGTAAGCTTTATTGAATCTCTGTGTCTGTCTGTGCAAAACATTACCTAGGCATGTACAGAACTCCTTAATCACATGAATTGTTTATTCTATGTTCTGCACAGAGTTAATGTAACAATAATTGCTATCTAACTTCATAACACTGACTAATTTTTGTCAATTAATAGTTCTTATCATTTTATTCATGCAGATGCTGAGGAGAGAGACAAGATTCGAGCCCCCTGTATAGAAAGATGCACATAACTTGAGGAGCACCAGCGAGAGAGAGGTATGTGTTGCAGCCTTATTTTTACCCAAAGGACTAATCACATCTCCCTCTCTGGTGTTTGAAATTTGTATGTAGATGGCATCCATATCTGCAAATTTGATGTCAACCTTCCTATAATGCATCAACAGGGTACATATCCAAAATGTTAAGTTAGTGCGTATCACTTTTGTTATGCACATGATTTTGTGTACCCTGCATTCATACACATCCTTAAATATTTGTCAGTGTTTATAGGGAGCTTAGATGATGTTTGCTGACAATCTAAATGAAAATGATAATCATTTATTTTCTACCTGTACAATGTTTTTGATGTGAATGTTTTGCATTTAAGTTATGTATCTTTGCTGGATTGGTACATGTTGTGTATAGCATACAACACAGCTTTTATTGTTTCTGCTGTCTTAGCAGCACACTTGTATACATAGTAGTAGTGCTCAATTTAATTTGTAATGTGCATAGCTTGCTTGTTCAAGTACTGAATGGGTATCTGGTGCAGATGTGCCAGAAGATGCTGAAGGCTGGGGTGGTGGAGGTCTAGAAGGGCATGTAGTGACCTGAAAAGGACATTTTTACTTTTTTTCTGCTACTGTTAACTGTGATAAAAGATGTACGTACACGAGACTGTTTAATAGCTGCATATATAGCCAACTGTAGATGAATTAAGAATAATTCCATGTGAATTTCATATTAAAATAATAAATTAAACTACTGTCTTTCATCACCCCCTTCCAAGTGTGAAAGGGACATATACTTTCACCTGAATGTGTGGCCTTTAAATATACCATTGACAAAGATGGCCTGTATGCTAAACACCTGAATGATTAAATGAAAGGAGGGCAGAAGTTTTAACAGACAGCATTAAACTCTGACTTCTGTGTGGTATTTCGGCATTGCAACACTTAAACTATATAGTGGTGAACAACAATTGTAATTGCTATATGGCATGGACTCCATGGTTTCAGTCTGTTTCTGGCCAAAGTCCAGACAGGCTAGTGTACACTTTATATTGTGAAAGTGGATATAGTGAAGATAGGTTGACCATTTCCAAATTCAGAATAAAAAGCATCCAGTGAGCTGTCAGCACTATACTCAGAAATAGACTAAAACTAGAGTCCATGCTTCTGCTTTCTGTGCTATGTCTTAGCATGTTGGAGACAATAAATGCTGGCTTCTCAGTTAAATTAAAAGGGCACACATACATGCACACTGTCACAGACTTTGCTACTTAAATCTGCATTAAGAGTTTTCAGTCCAACTAGTACTTCAACTGTAGAAAATAATATTGAAATACAAAACAAATTTGCACGTAAACATTTTAGGCTGTAGAAAAGTACAGTTGTCTAGGTAAACATACTATAACAGTAGATGTTTAAATGATCCCTACTGCAGTAGCCTAAGGAATATATGTTATAGCCTGCAAAGTTTCAGGGCACCTTCCATGCACCCAAGACATTAGCTTGACCCAAATTAGCTAAAAAAGACAGGTTTGGGAGCCAAGACATTCAGAGCTTTCATGTCAATTGAGAGAGTGAGGCTGACCCCTAAGAAGACATTACTAGGAATAATAAAAAAATATATATATATAAAAGAAAGAAATGCCCACACACTGGCATAAAAAATACCAAAAAACAAGGAGTGGTGGAGGAATGGAGTAGCTACTACAGCAGTGATAATTCTAATATCTACTGCTATGGTAAATTTATCTACACAACTGTATTATGTTCTTCATACTGATTATTGCTGCAGTAACCTGAGCTCTATGGGTAGATTACCATAGGCTGGAACAACTGGAAGGTGGAAGAAGAGGGGTCAGGAGGCCTGGGACAATGGTCCAAGCAAAACATTACCTAGACCTTGAGAAGGGATCTGGCTTGTAGTGCTTTGTGAAAGTATGTACAGAGGACCAAGTTGCTGCTTCTAGAACACAGATGGAATTCAACCCTTTCTAAAAAGCCAAAGATGAAACCAAGGCCCTGGTAGAATATGGCTTGACTCAGCCTGGAATAGTTTTATTGAAGTGGGAATAACAAAAGGTAGTAACCCAAGATATCCTTTGGAAATAGTCTGCTTTGACACAGGTTTTCCCTTCTCCTTACCTTCACAGGAAATAAACAACTGATCAGAACTTCTGAAAGGTTTTGTAATGTCAAGATAGTACCAGAACCATCTGTGGCTATTCAAGGTATAAAGTATCCTTTTTCCCTCATTTTGGGGTTTCAGGCAAGAACACAGAGAGATGGATACTTTGGCTTTCAGTACATTTAGATATCATTTTAAGCATAAAAGAAGGCTTAGTTCTCAGGGAAACCCTGTCCTGTGAAAAATTAAATAAGGTTGACCCACCATAAGAGCTTACAACTCAAATGCCCTTCTTGCAGGGGTGAGAGCAAGCAGTAAAACTGTTTTCCATGTTAAGAACCTCGTCAGCCAGATGAACTAATTCAAATAGAGGAAGTATTAGCTTTTCTAACACAAAATTAATGTCCCAAGGAGGAGCCACTGTTTTTCTTAAAGGTCTCTTATGCAAAACCCCTTTCAAAAACATGTTGACATTTGAATGCCTTGAAAGAGGGGGATCCATGGGCAGGCATGCTGAAATGGCAAATAAAGGAACCTTGATAGAGGAGTAAGACAGGTGAAAGTACTTCTCACAAATATTGTAAAATAAGAAAAGCACTACTCTAAATAGGTTCATGCTAAGTTTTTGGCACTAACTAGAAAACATTTTACATTCACTAATATTTGAATTTCTAGCAGAAGGCTTTCTTGCCACCATTAGTACCTCTTGCACATCCTCAGTAAACAGGTGCCTGAAAGATCTAAAGACCCTATCATCCAGCCAGCCAGTTAAAGTTGTTTGGGGATAGAGGTATAAATACCACTGTTCTTTTTATAAACAAGAAAAAGCTTTATTAAATTATAATTTATAACATATTCAATTATACATTTATATAAATGAAAACAACCCATATTGACACATTTTCAGTTGCAAATGTTATACATCACTCCTAATCTATCTAATTGTCAGTCAAACATTACAAAGCTCATTAAGTTCCTGCCTTCCCTTAAAACTCATTCCTCCTACAAAATATTATTCTGCATGTATTGTTCCCACAATTCCCATTTTTTATGTAATTTGCTTCTACCATTTTCTAACAATCCCACTTCCAGTTGCTTTATCTATGTTACTATATTCACAACTTCTAGAACAGTTGGTTTAGACTTCGATTTCCATTTTCTAGTAATTGCTTTTTTTTGGCAGGCACCAGAATTAAACTCAGCTAAGATCAGTAAGTCATCTAAATATGGAAAAAAGTGGATACCCTGTAGCCTGCAATGTGCTATAACTGGAGCTAGACATTTTGTAAACACTCTTTGGGGCAATGGATAACCTAAAGGGTAAGGCAAAGAATGAATAATGCAATCCAGACACATAAAACCTTAAGAAACATCTGAAGTCTTAATGGAAAGAATGTGATGATGAGCATCTAAGGTTGCTAAAAATTTCAGTTGGAGTAGAAGAGATAAGAGATTGTGTTGTGAAAGCATCTTGAATTGCGGCACTATCACAAACTGGTTTATGAAAAAAGGTCCCTATCTGATCTCGAGACATTTTCTTTCTTTGGTATCAGAAACATTCTTAAATGAAAACCTTTCCCCACTGGGAAAGAGGAACAATTTATATTACCCCCTGATAAAGCAAGTGCTGTAGGACAGGAGGGAGCAGAAGAGTTTGGTCTGGTGGATGTGGAATAATTCCCCTGCAAAGGACGGACCACTTCCGATTGCCATTTGTAGCCCGGCTGAAGCAGTCTCAGAACCCATTTGTCTGAAAAAGTATGTTGCCAAAGAGAAAAGTGGAGACTGCCAGGGAGGGAGGGAGGAAAAGGCCCCTTACATATTAATTCTGACTTATTTTACTGTCTTCTTGGAGGGGGGGGGGATCCTGCTTTCTTTTAAGGAACCTCTCCATCATTATTTTTTTTAATATCTGCTTACCAGCATATTGCTGAGACTGTTTGTTTGTTTCTTGCCACAGTTAGACAAAGGAGCAAAAAAAAAAAACCTTGGGAAATTTAGAGAAGGAGGGATAACAAAAAAATCTGAGAGATTCCCTGTATCTGGTTAGCCTTGTCACTACATTTTGTTAACCTTTGCAGCAGCAGTGGGACCAAAATCTCTATCCAAAAGTGCATTTAAAATCTCATTTTTACATCCTCTAAGAGGTTCTCTGAATGAAGCCAGGCAAACCTCCTCAACACAGTACCAGTGGCAACCTCAATGGTTGTAGTATCTATAGTCATAAACACACTTTAAATGAGTAGTGATCTGAAAAATAAAATAAACCAAACCACGCAAAAAAAACAAACCACACAAAAAAGCTTTTTCCTTGCAGGAAGGAAATGCAAATAAAACATACCTCATATTTTCACAGTCAGAATAAACTTTAACATACGAGCCTGGCAATCCAAAGTTCTAAAAATTAAAGTTGCAGAAGTAAACATTTTTCACCAAATGTAAAAATTGTTTTGCCACCCTTGTCAGAAGGGGAAGGAATAGAGTTAACATTTTGGCAGCTGAATAAACTAAAGCTATAGGTGTTAGTTCATGTTAACGAACAGTGAATAAAAACTTAAAATATTGAGTAAATTTACAAGTTCTATTTGCCTTTTAGGAAAAATTGCAGGCAGTAACACACATCCTCCAGAGATGACAGAACTTAGGAAATGGATGAAAGCAAGGTTCTGGAAATTCCTTCTGTAACAACAGATAGTATTTATGGGGGACTGAGAAACCTTAGTGTTCTCCCATTGACTGCACTTGCGCATTCTGGAAATACTCTAGGAGAAAGAAAATCATTGATAGGAAGATTCCGGTAACATGCTGTCCTCTGAGTATGAATCAGAATTCTGAGGAAAAAAATGAACCTGTTTCATCACATTCCTATCTGCCTTCAATTTTTTGAATCTCTTCAGGAAAAGAGGAATCCCTTTTTCTCATACCAGAACCCACCTGATGAGAAAGGTCAATAGACTGTATAAGACACTGAGCCAGACTTAATAAACTACTCCTGTCCACAGAAACTGGAGCAGGAGAAGAGATAAGTTTGATGTTCTGTTTCTTTTTGACAGGAAGATTAAGGCAGACATTTTTAATGGCAGCACTAGCTTCATCTGGGATAGCCATAACATTTGGGTTAAGTAGGGGCACCTTCCCTACCCCTTCTCGCAACACCAACAAAAGTGGCTCTCCCTTGTCCAGTAGGGACCCCAGGGGATATTGCTAACCACCAATCTGTAGTGGCTGTATTTGCCACACCAAAATGATTGGGGCAAAAGAAGAGTCATCTGAGGAACTAGCTTGGCCACAGCAGCAGTGGCGGCTAGTGACTACAAATCAAAGGGGGGCTGCAGGAGACAGCTGAATGGGTGGGGCCAACTAGAAAGGGGAGGAGCTATACTCAAAACCACAAAAACTAGAACTTTAATTAAATACGCTGCCCTGGGTGCCAAACCATCATTATGAGAGTCCAATCAAGACAAAATTAAGTGTAGAAGAAAAAAAAAATATGTCAATACATCGGCTGCATGACAGCTTACTTAACATCTAGATGGAAACAAAAAGGTTGTGAGGCATGAAAAAATAAATTACTTTTTAAATACATTACTGGAATGCCAGTCAAAATCAAGTATAAGAAAAACAAGCAGCACTCGACTCAAACCACTTCTCCTTGCACTGCAGTTCTAATTATAATTTATATTCAGCTTTATAAAAGTACCAAGTAACATGCTGAAGGTAGCAAGTTCTGTGATACCCCCACTTGTAAAAATGTTTCTTATCCAAAAAAGACCTGTTGCCTGACAACAACTATCTAATGCTTTCATGGGAAAAACATGATCAAAGTAAAAAATGAACAGCAAACATGAAGCAAGCTGAAGATAAATTGCTTAAAGGATTACTGCACAGGTTATGGACCACACACGATAGATTGGCTTCTGTTTAGTTTACGGTTAAAGCCTTCAAAGATGACTGCAAGCCTCCAACAAAGGTAATGAGCTTCTTAAAATACTGTAATCCTGTCCTTTATTACAATTATTGTCATATGCATTTCAATACCAAGGCTTATACGTTATCTAGTTATGTAAGTATTCTCTGCATGGCAGCAACAAAAAGGCTTTCAATGTTGGTAATTCTTCAACAGTATGCTTATTAAAGCTTACTTGCATCTTACAATCTCAGACAAGCTTACCTGGTGGTCATGAAAGCATTGCTACTTGAGCAATGGGCATATTCTGAATAATAAGAAGTATAAATCAACAGTATAAAAGTATGACAGAAAACCAAAACATTCTGCAAAATCAAGGAGGACAGATGAAAAGCAACAGTAGTACTTGTGTCTGCCTTGGATGAGGGATACTCTGCACATTTACACTGCATAACTGCTCCTTGCCTTGCTTGGACACATCCAGAGTCACTACATGGGGGAGTGGGGTGCAACAAGTATGTCACAATTTGAAATGTCTCTGGCTGACTGTGATAGCCCTGACACATTTTTCATACCCCTCAACCTCAGAGCAAGAAATCTGGACAAAGCCATACATAGATGTGGGACAAAGACCCAAAAATAAGGACAATATTTAAGTATTGGTCTTTTTAACTTTCTAATAGAATAGTAGGTCTTGTGTTAGTATGAATTTTATGAAGGGTATGAAATCTGAAACTCAAATGTCTGTCATTATTTCCTAACTTAAACTTTTAATGATTTACCACTAATTTGCCATAAAACCACAATTGTATGAAAAATGGACCAAAAATGTGATGCAAAAATATAAAATAGCCACACAATACAGCTGTGAATCTGTCAAAGAAGGGACACTTTTTTAATATTAGTACTGTTAACTTGAGCAGTTGACAAAAAAAAATTAATCTACATGCATTTCTGAAATAAAAGTAATCTATAACTCTGATTATTACAAGTATTTATTAATTGCAAACTCTCCACGTTTTCTTCCAAAATTGCCATTTTGCGGAGGGATTATTAGAGGGAGAGCAACATTTTGAGCTAAAATAGGGGACAGTTGAGAGGTCTGGATATGCCTAATTCTATAAAGCAATTTATTTGCACGTACCTCTCAACCTGTTAATGCAGGAAATCTGGACAAGGGCAAATATATTAGGGGAACATAAACAGTACTACAAATTGTGCTTGTATAAATTTAGTTGATTGAATAACAGGTCTTGCTTTAGCATGCATTTTTCTGAAGGTTATGCAGTCTGAAACTCATCTGTCATTATTTAGTGACGTAATTCCTAAATGATTTGCCAGAAAACCACACATGTTATGAGGAACAAACCAAAGATAAGAAGCAAAAATCTATTCATTCTGTGAAAATCTGGACAGTTGAGAGATATACTTCAGCCGGGGCTGTCTTCGAGTTTGCTGTCCTTCCCCCTCACAAAATCATGGTTGAAAGGAGACTCCACCCTGCAGCCATTCCAATGTCCCATTACTTGGCTATTTCGCCCCATTTACCATAAACACTGTAATGTGCATACTGCTTTACTTCTACAATGATTTGGATTTCATTTGATAGTTTTATTTTGCATTTTACAGCAGAAACACTAAAATATCTGCTAAACAAAGCAGTGCAGTCTCACAATGAAAATGGACATAGCATTAAAACTTATCTGCCCTTGAAACTCACATTCATTGAAACAGCATTGAAATCCACATTCAAAGAAAATACATTTGGCTAGTATAAAGATTAACGTTGGGCTATTTTCAAATGATAGGCCCCTTGCACACAAAACATACATGTGTTGTGTGATATGTGACACCCGTGCCCTGGCCCAGCAATCAAGGAGCCTCAATCCTCATCACTAACATCAGAGAGGGCGTCTCATATGAGAGGAAAGGATAACAAATACACACAGTAAAGTGCAATTTCCCTTAACAGCACACAGAGATCACAGTCAGTCCGGGGCTGGTTGCTCCCTAGCTCCCCAGGTCCCCAATAAGACTCCCCACTGGCACAGCTATAGGGTCCAGATCTCAGCCTAGTGGGCAAGCTAAAATCTCCAGCACCCTTTCTGTCTAACCAGTGCTTTGTGTCTCTGCCCAAGTAGCTGACAACACACACTTTGAGATAAGAGTTTACACAACCACACAGACACTTCTGGGGAAGCCTGGCACAGGTTCTCCAGCTGTGCCCCTTTTACCTAGACTATACGGTAGTACCAGCTGCCACCATCCACTAATATTTATCAGCTACTTAAAGGCCCTTAAAAGGGTGTCCGATTATTACTGTGCAATATTATTATCCAATTGGTAGTATAGCCGAGGGCTAAAGCTATAGGAGAGGCTCTGTACACTTTTACCAAAGGCATACAAGTACTCTTAAGAGCTTACATTATCTCTACACAAATCAGCCACAGTTAAAAGGGTTTTAAAATATTTAATAATAAATAATTAAAACCACAAGACAATACTTTCTACTATACAGTGCTAGTCAAAAGTTCAGAGATCACACAGAAATACTTAAAATAAATCAGTAGTACAGTTCTGACATCACAGAAAAACACTTAGTCTAAACTTTATAGCTTCTAGCTATCTACAAGAAAACACACTTCTAAAATAACTTACATGTGAGCAAGATGCAGTGCTGTGAGTTGGATGTCAAGACAAAAAATTCTTAATAATCTCTGGTTCTCACTGTTTAAATTGAAACTGCAGTCCTGCTAAACATTACACCATACTTTACACTTTTCTGGTGTTCCTAGGCTGACAGAAACTGCATTTACATTCCTTTACACTTAGCACAATAAAGGACATTCCATATGCAAATTCTGGTCATTAACTTTAGCCTTAAAACAATAGGCAGGATGCCTTCATCTAGCCGGACTGGAGCCAACTTGTAAAACATCAAAGGCAGTGATGAAATAATTTTAATTTCAAATGCTTGGCTTTCTTTACAGCAGATGGCAATGTTACCACATTGTTTTAAGTTCAACATTCATATTTATAAATGATAGAATTATCTGCACAATTCTATCTGGCTAGGCTGGCAGCCTTCACTCATCTCTACCAGTCTTCACATGATACACCTTCCTGATTGTATTAAATTATATTCCTTGTATAATATAGTACAGTAGTTAGAGGGTGTTTTAAATTTATTGTTTTGAACATTTTTCCAGTAAACAATGAAACAGAATGCATGCAGCAATAATGACAAAACTGCCCAAATGAAAACATTTCCATCATAAAAGTCTATTCAAACTTCTACAATCCCCCAGTATCAGTAGATATGAACAATCTCTGCAGAAGTAAAAGTCATCTAAATAATTCCACATTAAAGAGATCTGTAACTAATGAAGAGGTTGCTGCTAGCAAAAAACTTTATATTTCATTGTTTCATCTACAAATAAAGTGCCTGTTGCCCTTGAGGAATAAATTCTCTATGTTACATTAAAAACTGATAAGCTAGTAATATTGCAATAGGGAATGGATGACAAACTGATAACAGGTTAATAGTTACTAGGTATCTTCGGCAAATAATACATTCTTAGTACGGCAGCATCCACCCCCTGTGGGAGTAGAGCCCACAACCTTCTGCATCAAAAGCAATCACACTATCTGTTGTGCTATTAACAATGTAAGCAGACTCACCATAAGCAGCATTACAAACTCAGGAACCCGAAAATGCTGAATCCACAGACTCCAAAAGTATTTTAGCCACTCAGTCCAAGACAATTCAAAAGCGCGTTTATTCCAACCAAAGCAGCAAGTAAAAATCCACTTTAAGCAGCAAGTAAAAATCCACTTTTCGTTCTGTAAACAACAGAACTTCTTCAGACTCACATTAGCATGCAACAAACTGTTAAACCAGGTGGGGCAATAAATAACCTAGCTGTCATGTGATCACAGTTTGAAAAATTCAAGTTCATTAGTTATAGCGCCCTCATCTGTATATTTGTATTTTTACACCAGCAAAAAAATATATATATATGTGTAAAACTATCAAAGCTGAGTATGGTAAATCTACATAAAATACATTAATGCAATCTCTACTTGTATTTTTAGCCAGGTGTACAACAGCGTGACAAACCACTATATCATCTACAATATAAAAATAATTAAAAAGTTAAAAAAAAATTTTTAAAAAATTATTATTATCTACCCAGACTCTTCAATTTTAAAATGCAGGCTAAAGATAGCATATCATTTAAGCCTGGAAAATAGTAAGAATCCAAACGTAGCTGCCAAATCAATTCAAGTTTTTCCAGTAATAAATGTGTAGGGCCTCCCCTGTAATCATCTAATACCAAATCAATACCTTTGAATATAAAGGAATGGTTTGGGTAACAATTAATATGTCTGGCTAGTGCATTCTCAGATTTGTTTTTACTAATAGCATAGACATGTTCATATACACGTTCCCGTAACCATCTCTCTGTCTTGCCAATATAAAATGCAGGACACTGTGTGCACTTTGCCAGATATACAAGACACTTAGTTTGACAATTGATTTTATATTTAATGGAAAATATCTTATCTATGATAGTGAAAGAAGCCCCTATGTCCATGTGTTTACAATAATTACACATATTACACTTGGACATCAAACTTCTCTTCCCCTGCAGCTATCAGCTCCTTGTAAAATCTACTCGACATTCAACTGTATCTCTCAAGTTTGCAGCACAAGAAATCTGGAAAAAGTCAAAATTTATTGGGGGGGGGCAAAAGCCCTAAAAACAGGGACACATTTTAAACATTGCTTGTATAATCTTGGAAAGTTGCTAGAATAAAATGCTGTATTGCTACCATACACTTCACTGTCATGTCTTGTACCCAGGACCCTGTGCAAAACAGTCAGAGCAACATAGCACTATGCCAAATCAGCTGTTTTGTGAAAGAGAGAAATACTGAAACTTAAATGGCTACCATTTAGTGAATTCAGTTCTCACCATAGCTGTCATCCTCTTACCACAAAACACCTGGACAAAGCCAGTAATGAGGGAATACAGCCCTCACACATATTCAGTGAATTCAGTTCTCACCATAGCTCTCAACCTTAGCACAAAACACCTGGACGAAGCCAATAATGGGGGAATACAGTCACAAAAATAGGGACACATTTCAAATATTCATCTTATAAACTTAGACAATTGATAGAATGAAAGGTGTTGTGTTACTCTGCACTTTTTGAAGAATATAAAGTCTGAAATTCAAATGCCTGTCAATTTTATTTAACATTTATTAACCAGGAAAGTCTGACTTGGAACAAAACCAATTTTCAGCAGAGGCCCAGGGAGAAATACTGCAGACACGTCTTTGTAACATGGGAGGACACCAAAACAAGCCCACACAGAACATGCAGACTCCATACAGAAGGCACCCCAGCCAAGAATCAAACCAGAAAACCTCTAGCTGTGAGGTAATAATACTACCACTGCACCACCAAATATTTAAGGACTTAAAAATTCAGAAACCACAGATTTTATGAAGAACAGAACAGAACAAAATATGAGGCAAAAATCTGCAAAAGTTTCACAAATGATGGTGGGTAGGGAATTCAGGCTCTTGTTACCTGCACCCAGAATACAGTGTTCAAGCCTGAGGTATTCACTAACCACCACCAACAGGTATCCTGAGTTTTCTCTAGCCACCACTATAAATCAACTGGGACATTTTACACATACACACACATTCCAGCAGTAAACTATGTACCTGAAATTATGATAAAATCCATCCTCTGTACCTAAAATAATGATAAAATCCATCCTCCATTCCCAAAATAATGATAAAATCCATCCTCCTGTTGCACACACAGCTTCATTCTGAGTGTATACCTGAAATAATGATAAAATCCATCCTCCTGTTCCACACACAGCTTCATCCTGAGTATCTCAGTTGTCTGCATTTGTGCCAAAATGCACACTTCTGGTTTCCTGGCTCTTGTTCATTCCTTCCTGTTTGCACTCGTTCCAAGACTGCAGACCTTGCAGTCCAATCCCCTTCCAGTCTATGCGGTTAGCACTGCATAGACATCTGGGGCATCAGCAGTCTGCTGCCTTCTTCCTGAATCTGGACTGGTAAAGCAGCAGTCCGGATTCACTTATGAGCAGGTTAGGATTTTTAGGATTGTACCATTGTGGTTCGCAGCTGTTGGGGTGGGGGCTGTAGTTCTGCAGTCCGATATCATGAGCTGCCACTGCACAGCAGTCTCTCACCTGCATCTGAGGTAAATTACCAGCTTGCAGTGGTGGCAAAGGCTGCTTAGCTAAATTTTTTAACAACTTTATTGAATTATCACTTAAGACATAGGCAAACATGCATTTATATAAAAATGTAAACAAACCATGTGAGGAACTTCTACTAGGTAAGAATTATGAGTAATGATCCTTCAGATATGAGAAAATATTTATTAACAATTGCTCAAACAAAAGTTTGCTGACTGAGCAGTTCTAAGCACTCCAAAATATTACTTCTGTGTAGCCCAAACCACCACACCTCCCATGTATTGGTATATCATAATCACTCGAAGTTGCTGATTCACAGTAAAAAAGAGCTGGTCTCCTGATAGGATGAATTTGCATAGAAATGTATTTGTTGAGTGATATTTGCTGATTTTTACATTGCCATAATTACAAAAAAGGGATATCGCAATAGAAGGAATAATTAATATTTTCCCTGAATAGCTCTACAGGTTGTATGTTAGAATGATGAAAGGTATCTGTCTACATGCCATTTTTCAGAGGATTTATACTGCTACTCTGTTTGCAGCACAGGTACAATAAAACTGCATGTAGAGAGAAAATTTTCCTCATTCCAACATATAACCTTGCCCTGCCTGAACATTCTGGGGTCTGAACCTTGTGCATAAAACTCCCTTATGTAGGAGTCTGACCCTCTACATACTTCTCAGCCTCTTAGTGGAAGAAATCAAGACAAAACCTAAACTAATGGGGGAACAAAGGGCCAAAAATAGAGACAGCTTTTAAATATTGCTCTTACAGACTTAGAAAGTTGCTAGATTAACAGGGTATGTGTTAGCATACATTTTCTGAAAGATATTAAGTCAGAAACTCAAATGGATGTCATTATTTAGTTTACTTACTATAATACATAGTGATTTGCCAGCAAACCACAAATTTTATAAGGAACTGACCAAAAATATGAATAAAAAATCTGGAGATTTGTGAAAATCTTTTCAGTTTGAGAGCTATGAGATCGTCTACACACTCATACATGTGCACACATACTCACATAAACATGTACTCTAGCACACTCGCATGCATGCACTTGCACTCACTCCCACATATTCAATCACTCCTGTGCACTCACATATGCACACTTACTCGAGCACACTCAAATACACACATTCACAAACACTTGCAAACATGCTCTCGCAAACACTAGCAGACAACCAGACATACACACACATACACACACACACACACACACACACACACACACACATGCACTTTCTCCTTCTTAGAGACAAAGATTCTGATGTCCCTCTCCATACTCATACATGCAAGCAGATACTCATGTATGCACACTAGCATCCATGCACTCACCCACACTTGCATATACCCATGCAGTCATGTGCACTATATTTGAGCCAGGACTCATATGGGGAGATAGTTCATGATTTTAAAGTTGGAGGGCATTCACCCCCCCCCCCTTTGCCCTATGGTTCTGGTGCTCTTGGTTGGTTGTCTCGCAGTGTCAGTGATGTTGGCAGAGTTTTAATGCTGCATATTACTTGAGTTCCACTCTTCTTGCAATGATGTTAAGCTGCATGACTATGGCTGTAGGTCATTTTATCCTATACATATTTGCACTTTACTTTCAAACATACCACTCTTAGTTGAGTCTTATTAGTGGGGTTTGCAACTTATGGCCACAGTGAGCATATTCTGGTTTTGGATGTCAGCTACATCTGTTAGTGTAATATTCTTGAGTTCAGTGATATTTAAATTATTTCACTTCATTGTTTATTAATCTATGTTATGTACATATAACATTGCATGGCCATGCTTCATTTTGAAAAAGGCAATGTGTAAAATGTGACCCATGCATTCCACTCTTATTCTGATGTATGTATTTTGTGATGTTATCTATTGCCCATAATGCAATGTTAAAATTATTTGCAAAAATATCCCAACAATATACTTGCATTTGTATATATGGTGTTTTTCATAAAATCACATATCTGACTTGGGTTATCTCCATATGTATTAGAATTTGTGCATTTTACTATGTTATCATTTTGTACTGCCATCTTACTGGCACCTCAACATAAATATCTGTTTCAAACAAATCCAAACCAGCCCAGAAGTTGAAAATGTTGAAACACATGTGCCCAGTAGGAAGGAAACTGGAATAAAGAAGCTGAACCACGACAAAGTAAAAGCTTATTTTTTAATAAAAAATGGTGAGTGCTTTTGCAATGGTAACCATTGATTCATTAGACAGTTCGTTTAAACCACAACAGTACTTAAATACTTTAATTCATTACTAAAACAACCAATCCTACCACTCAAAGTTAATTCAGCATTCAGAAATCAGTTAATTACTATGGTTATGTTTTGCCCTTAGTTAATTGCTGAAGTCAGAAAAATTCTGTTTAAAAACCACATGCACAAAAATGTAAAGACAAGAACATGTGGATAAATATAAATAAAATACATAAAAAGTTCAATGAATAAATACATATACTCATGTTCCCCATTTAGTAACTACTTATGTGCATGGGTATAAGCATAAAAATATATATAAAAATATATAAAAGTATAAGCAGTACACACTCAACAACTTAATACATATTTTCTGCCTAATAAATGCAGATGTTGTCTGCCTAGTAAATACATATGCTTTAATACATGCATCTCCACAAATGCTTGTCTTTAGTGATATCTATGCTAGAAGCAGCTCAAGAAATACTGTCATATTGTCCCAAAGCCCTGCATGTGTTTATGTAGTCTTCTCTTGTTAAAATAGTATTATTATTTTTGATTTTTTTATTTTATTTTAACCTTCTAGATTTTAGCACTGGCTTCAATGGAACAATATCATTCAAACCCAAACCTCTATGTGCTCCTAAACGCAAAATCCATTTTACTTCTATATTTTCAGTAGTATTGAATATGTCCCCCATCCTATTGCTGACATTCTGAATGTGTAAAACCTGAAACAAAAATATATGGTTATCCCCCTTATCCAATGTATGCTTAGCCAAAGTACTATGCAGTTGCCCTTTTCTAGTGCAGTAAAGGTGATCCCTTATCTGTTCCCTAAGGTGATGGTTAGTTTTGCCAACATAGAAATAGAAACATGTTGTGCAGTGAGCTACATACACTACATTCTTAGTATTGCAATCAGCAGAATCAGGGCATCTATGGGAGCTAAGGAATTCTGCTGATTGCAATACTAAAAATGTAGTGTATGTAGCTCACTGCACAACATGTTTCCATCTCTATGTTGGCAAAACCTACTGCCACCTTAGGGAACAGATAAGGGATCACCTTTACTGCACTAGAAAAGGACAACCGTATAGTGCTTTGGCTAAGCATACATTGGATAAGTGGGATGACCATATATTTTTGTTTCAAGTTTTACACATTCAGAATGTCAGCAATAGGATGGGGGACATAGTCAATACTACTGAAAATGTTGTTGTTGTGTCTTTCAGCTTTTCTCGGTTAGGGGTCACCACAGTGGTAGTTGATTTTTATGTGCCGAGTTACCAGCCCTGACGCACAACCTTCAATGAAGGTACACCCATTCACGCATGTCTCTACACAGAAGATGCTCTAGCTGAGAATCGAACCAGACAGTGACTTACTGTGAGGTGACAACGCTACTGCAGTACCACCACCGTGGGACTACTGAAGATATGGAAGTAAAATGGATTTTGCGTTTAGGAGCACACAGAGGTTTGAGTTTGAATGATAGTTTTCCATTGAAGCCAGTGCTAAAATCTAGAAGGTTAAAATAAAAAATAATATTATTTTAACAAGAGAAGACAACATAAACACATGCATGGCTTTGGGTCAATATGACAGTATTTCTTGAGCTGCTTCCAGCATAGATATCACTAAAGACAAGCATTTGTTGAGATGCATGTATTAAAGCATATGTATTTACTAGGTGGAAAACATCTGCATTTATTAGGCAGAATATATGTATTAAGTTGTTGAGTGTGTACTGCTTATACTTTTATATATTTTATATATTTTTATGCTTATACCCATGCACATAAGTAGTTACTAAATGGGGAACATGAGTATATGTATTTATTCATTAACTTTTTATGTACTTTATTTATATATATCCACATGTTCTTGTCTTTACATTTTGTGCATGTGGTTTTTAAACAGAGTTTTTCTGACTTCAGCAATTAACTAAGGGCAAAACGTAACCATAGTAATTAATTGATTTCTGAGTGCTGAATTAACTTTGAGTGGTAGGATTGGTTGTTTTAGTAATAAATTAAAGTATTTAAGTGCTGTTGCTGTTTGAATGAACTGTCTGATGAAGCGATGGTTACCATTGGGAAAGTGCTCATCATTTTGTGTTAAAAAAGAAGATTTTATTTTGTCATAGTTCAGCTTCTTTATTCCAGCTACCTTCCTAATGGGCACCTGTGTTTCAACATAAATATCTGTGTGTTAATCACTGCAGTCTGTGTTTCTCTATGAGACAATTTATTTTCTTAATGCTACTAACAACCTACACAGAGTGGCTTTGTATATTTGTAATGGCTTTTATCTCCTTTGATGTGCAGTACTGTATGTATGTGTGTTGTCTGGACATATGACGTGCTATTAATGATAGACATGCACATGTAACAACAGATGTCACTGTGATCTCCCACATGAATTATTCAGATTGGTGCCACTGTGCAAGTTGTTTTACCCTTTTCATATGCACTCACAGCCATTTATTTGAGTCAACATAGATTATTGCTGTCTCTGTGTTGTGATGGTGTCATTGCTGCATGCTCTGTCATGTTAGGCATGAGATGAGTACAACCTGGCAACTTTGCTTCTGAATGTGATAATCATCCTTATGAGACAGTAGTCTGACTTTTAACATTTCACTACATCCTTACAGTTCCATTTCACTGCATCCATATGGGTTAGTAATGTTAGGTAGACAGTGATTACATTCATCCCGTTTAGGAATTGTTGATGGTGATTGAATATCATATAGTTGAGTGGACATTTATTTATGTGCACGTCACCTAATTATGCTCATTACATGTTGCAGTTATTACTGTTCATTGGTGTTTGCATACCTTGCAACATATTGTAACTACATATTTTTATGTAGTAGTGACACCTCTGACTGAACTATTCCTTGCCATTTAAACTACATATACAAATATGAACATATTGATGTGTGTGCATGAGCTCCTTTACAGCCCGTTTTGCATGCTGCTCTGACATGTCTACTGATGTCTCCTAGCTCTGTTCTGTTACACTTCTACTACACATATTACTAAGACAGGCTTTCTTAAAAAACTTTGATAGTATCACATGCTACACTGTCACACAATATATTTGATGTGTGTTTCTACACAATGAGCTAATGATACTGTCTGGCACATTTGTTCAGTTATCTGACTGCATTATGTATGAAATGGATGTATTGTGAATGTGTTGCCCATTACAATCTGACTTACATAACAGAAAAGTTTATAATATGTTAGAGTTAGATGTTTTGGACACTGTGACAAACACATTACAGATGGATTAATGTTCAACTCAATGACACATCACATAAATAAGACTTTCATAATGTACACAGTCTATGAACTTGTTATACTGTTATGTGTATTGCTGCTATCTTTTATGAATAAATGAATAATGTACAGTCATTGTCATGTTACAGAGTCTGGCACCAGTGCCAGTTCACTCATCCGCCATGGAAGACAATCACACACTCAACATCTTCTAGCAGACTCTGCCTCTGAGGACCATGTGGGATACCAGAATGATGATGATGAGGAGGAGGAGGATCAAAAGCAGCAGTGGTCACCACACCAAACTGAAGAGTTGAAGGACCAGATCTGTGATATTGTCAATGATGTTTTCCAGATGCAGATGCAGGACATGATGGGGATGTTCTTCCAAGCCATGGCACAAGTCATGTGTGACTCCTTCCTGGAGACAACAAGGGAGATTATTTAAGATGTTTGACCCCATAAAGGAGGGCCCTCTAGTACATAAGCAATGTCTATTTATTTTGATTATGTCATGCTGCTACTATTGTATGTTCCTCTTGGCTATCTTTCATTATTAAGCATGACGCACACTTCACAATCCAGGTTGTATGGGACTATTTAGTTTCACTGCATTATGACACATGCTTAGATATGTCTCTGTCATTGTCACTTTTTTGTCACAAGATGTTATCATCTTTGTGGACAGCATTACAGACATGAAGGAAAAGTATTCCTGCACTGTGTATGTGGCTTGCTCATCTGACTATAGTAGGCCATGAAATTGTTATGCCTGATCCAATCTGACATTGTAGATAAATAGATCTGAAGCAGTTATCAATCTGCCACTGTCTCACAATTATCCTGTTGACAGTGTTCACATGACTGCATGAAAAGGTAATGCTATATGCGAGTGTGATCAGTTTTATATTCCACACATACCACTGTAGTGCCATTCTGCTGTAAATATGTTGCATATGGTTGATATATGTGCATACTTTGTACTCATTGTTGTTGCATTGTTGGTTTTTGGTATGCTTTATGACATGCATGCCATTTCAGTGTATTTCCTACATTTGTGACATTGGTGTGTCATGAAGTTCCATTGGCACAGTGTCCTTATGCATGATATTTCATGCTACTTTGTGTGTCTTGTATTACACAGTTTTCTTCTACTGTCAACATTTATGACTTGGACGTTAAACTTCGCATGCCCTGTTTCCTAGTTGTATGGCATTAACAGCAAGAATTGACATTCAACATGTGGATTTTTTTCATATTTTAGGATGGTATCATATTAATGGCAGAAATAAGGAATTACTTGTTATTGCAGCCTTTTTATTATGGCAGAACAACACTAAAAAAAAAAACTTTGCTAGAATCTCCTTGTGCTCTGACTAAGTGTGCTTCTCAGCTGATAAGTATATTTTTGGTACTTTTTAATTGTTCAGATTTGAATAAAACAATAACTGAATTCAGTGCAGAATACAGTTTGAATAAATTGCATTTATTTAAACTGTATTTGCTTTAATATTGTTACACACTCAAGTGTGCTAGCTTGCACTGCACTTGAATTATTTTGGTGCTGTTTTAGCTGCTTTTCTGTTAAAGAAATTCTAAGCTTGTTTCCTGCCTTTCCTGTAACTAGTCTAGTCCAGATACAGATTTGCTGTATCCAGGACCTTTTGTAAACTTCTGAGACATCCAGGACTTTCTGTGTTGGATGGATGCCTTCTAGCTTACCAGTGGGAGTGGTAAGCACTAGGTGGCCTATCGACCACAAGAGGAGTGGTTTCTGGCCCAGAAATTGTAGTTTATTGGCCATTTGGGCAGTTTTTCCATCTCTTTTAACTTTCTGGTTTAAAAGCCCACATTTGCACTTGTTTCCTGCTTTTCCTGTAACTAGTCTAGTCCAGATACAGAGTTGCTGTATCCAGGACTGTATGTAAGCTTCTGTGCCCCCCAAGTCTTTCTGTATTGGAGGGAAGCCTTCTAGCTTATCAGTGGGAGTGGTAAGCACTAGGTAGCCTATCTATCACAAGAGGAATGGTGTCTGGCCCAGAAATTGTAGTTTATTGGCCATTTGGGCAGTTTTTCCATCTTTTTCAACTTTCTGGTTTAAAAGCCCATGTTTGCACTTGTTTCCCACCTTTCATGTAACTAGTCTAGTACAGATACAGATTTTCTGTATCCAGGACTTGTAGCAATTATTGTAGCACACAAAAGTGCTACCAGCACTAAATGTTCTACAAGGAAACAACTCCATTACTTATTATTAATGCCCACACCTCCAGGCATGTCTGAAGGTAAGTTCCCTGTGTTTTCTCCTTTTAACCTGGTGAACTTGGGCATGCTGAGGCAATGTTGCAACTGCTTCATGTACACCAACAACCCTCTCCTCTTACCTCCCAACACTCAAACACATGAGAGATGCACTTATATATCCAAATTGGAAGCCACACACTCTCCAGCAAAGATTCGAATAGCTGGTCAAGAGAAGGTCAACACTTGCACCACACCACATGGAACACATAGTCCTCCAGAACACACACCAGCACTGCCTTCACATAAAAACACAAACCACACACCCACCTTTGCGGAGTCTCTTAATAAAAATCTACACAAAAAGCAGAGACTACAAGGGAGAAACGCACTCGACCACCACAACACAACCCTAATCATAAGACACATAACTCTCCTAAACAGTGTGCCACTCAACCAAAGTCCCTAAGGAAAACAGAATGCCCAGCACACTAGTCACAGGTAACTTGATAGTGAGGCACACTGATGTCCCACTCACTTGGTTGAATAAGAAGAAAGTAACAGTCAGCTGCCTGTCAGATGCCAGGATCCACCACAAAATGCACATACTCAGGTTCCTCAACATTAAGTATAAATATGTCTCTGTCATTGTACATGTGTGTGAATGACCTGAGATGTACCTCCCTGGACTACATAAAAAGAGACATGGAGGAGGTCGCAGATTATGTAGCCTAGGCGGGTATGATCCTAGCCCTGAGCAGCATCCTACCATCACCCAGAATGATACCACAGTACAAGCAGAAAATGACTGATTTCAACAATTGGCTAGGTTTCTGGTGCCATTCTAATGGGATACTGTATCTGTCTGCCTGGGATGACATGACTGACAGACCTCAATGCTTTGCCAGAGATGGCCTGCATCTGTCACCCCAGGGCTTTTGGATACTGGCCAAGGCTCTTGCCACCCCTGTAGTGCCTTTTTTAGGTGGTGTTCTAAAGATCAAATTACCACCATAACAGCTACAAACAAATGCAATCTGAGGGTCATGCTGCTCAATGCTAGAAGTCTAAATCTCAAAATGCACTCACTCGAAGCACTCCTTAAAATGGAGAACATCGACATTTGTGCTGTAAAAGACACCTAATTCAAGGCAGTGGCTATAACTCATTCCAAACCTTTCGGCCCCAGAACCTGGACTGATGCCCCAAAGGTGGTGGTGTTTCCATATTCATAAAGGATGCACACACCTCCAGACTGGTAGCCTAACATAACACATCAGAGATACTTCAGGTGCAGCTAACAATGGGTAAGACAGTGATTCAGGTTGTAGCCTGTTATAGGTCCCCAACCATGTCCCAAGACTCACACTTCACATTCCTAAGCACCCTGGAGAATATTAGGGTCCAACCTGGCACTCTCATACTAGGTGACTTCAACTACCCCTCCATTAACTGGGAAAAATACTCATGTACCAATACACTTGCCCACAGTTTCCTGGAATTCATTAATTCCAATGCCCTGGACCAGCTCGTTCTTACCTCCACTAGAGGTAGCAACATCCTTGACCTGGTCATTACTAACATGGGCGACCATTGCTCCACACCAATAGTCAACTCCTCCCTGGTTAGATCCGACCACAAACTAATTACCTTGGAAATCCACATCCCATCCACCCCTCCACGCAAAAGTAAACACCATGAAAAACTTCTCTGACACTAACTTTGGGCTGCAAAATACAGAGGTGGTTAACTTCACGGCACCCATGCAAATGAAGAATAGTTGCATGACTGCTGAATCATACACCAATGCACTGTACGAACACATACACAAATGCATGGATCTCACCATACCCCATAAAACCAAGACAGTCTCCTCCAAAAAAAGGAAGCCAATCTGGTGGTCCCCTGCCATAAACAAACTCTACAACAGAAAGAGGAAACTGATGTGGAATAAAGTGAAGTCCCAAGACTAAAAAAACTCCCATATCAGCCACAACAAAAAGTTGAGATCCCTCATCAAATCTCTAAAGCGATCTATGCCTGACATACAAAGCTATGTCAAATCCAGAATTAATGGACATGCTCCACCTCAGTAAATCTAAATCCCTTAGAGCCACATGCTTGAGGGACTTGAATCACAGCACAGAAATAAATAGAACTTGCTGGAGGGACAGGTTCATAACCCAGAGGCTCCCTTCGCTCTGGAATAGAATTCCAGTTCATGTGAGGCAGAGCACCTCACTGAATCTCTTCAAGAAGAATCTCAATAGGTGGATGGGGGATCGTAGGTTTGTCCCAGGGATTACTCCCATGTCACTATTAGACAGAGGCACAGTAAACTAAACCATAAAAAGGGCACAGTGTACTCAAATCAAGGGGTGGCGTAAGCCATACAGAATCGGGCTAGGCTTAAAATTGCCCCAGGGCAGATAGCCTAGTATGAACCTATGAACCTATGAACCTATGAAAACAGAATTGCAGCAGATAGCAAATACAACCACAAGGCCTCAAGACCTTCTATAGTTAAGTAAGGAATCTCCATGGCAATACCCAGCTTTGCTCTGAGCTACTGCACAATGGTACCTCCTATACCAAGCCAACAGATATTGCCAATATACTGGCATACAGATTCAGTGTCAACTTTACCCCTCTTACCCTCCCAAAGGACCAGTCACAATACCAATAGATTGCCAGGCACCCAGTATTACTGCTGCACAGGTTAAAACAGCACCATCCAAGGCCAAGAATACAGCTTCTACGGGACCTGCCAATATCCCTAGCTGTGTTCAACATGAACTAGACAGTGAACTAGCACCTCGCCTGTGTGCCCTGTTCAATCACAGCTTCATCTCAAGCTTTGTCCCTACTGAATGGTGCACTGCTACAGTCATCCCTCTCCAGAAAGGAGGAGTGACTACAGACCCTGGTAACTATCACCCCATTAGCCTGACGAGTCCGATAAGCAAAGCTATGGAACACATCATGGATCTAATAAACAAGGATATAGGGAATCTCCAAACTCTGGATTCCACACAGTTTGGTTTTATGAAGGGTAGATCATGCCTGCTTAACTTGGTTGACTTCCTTGAGTCAGTCACTAGAGCTGTGGATAAAGGCAAAGTGGTTCATACAGCCTACCTTGATCTGGCCAAGGCCTTTGATACCATTCCCACTTTGGAATCATAGAAAAACTCACTAAGCTAGGCATCAACCTCTATATCACTAGGTGGGTTGCAACCTGACTCACAGTGTGAAAGTAGCTGACTCCAAGTCAGACTGCTGAGCAGTCATGAGTGGAGTCCCACAGGGTTCGCTCCTGGATCCTCTCCTGTTTGGTATCTACTTCTTTGAAGTCAAGGTCAACATAAAGGGACTTTAGCTGACAAAGTTTGCAGATGATTGCAAGTTGGGAGCTATTATTAACTCCACAAGTAATGTTGACATCCTACAGAAAGGTCTCACTGAGACCAACGACTGGTGTCAGAACCATGGCCTTAAGCTCTATGCCAAAAAAATGTGTCGTCATCTCCTTTGGGAAAAAAGCATTTCCCATGAATTACCACATCGATGGTAGTCCACTGAACACAGAAGGTATTATAAGAAATCTGGGAACACAGGTTGACAGCAACCTCTCTTTTGACCACCACATTGTTACTGTGGTCAGAAAGTCCTTCTTTGTGACACATCTCATTGCTAAGGGTTTTGCATCCAGGAAGAAAGAGATCATTGTCTCCCTCTACTCTTCCCTCATTAGGCCAATCATCGAGTAGAATGTCCCATTTGGCAAGTACCTCACTAGACACCTGCAACAACTGGAGAGGCTGCAAAAGTACCTCACAAAGAGGATCCTAGACCTTAAACACTTGTCCTATATGGACAGACTCAGAAAACTCCAACTATTCTCTGTCTCATATCACCTACTTAGATGCTATCTCTGTTTGACTTACAAAGCCATGTCTGACTCAGCTCTGTTAGAAATGCTACATATAAAGATATCCCAATCCCTGCACACCAGATGCCCCAGAGACCTCAACCTCATTACCACAATCAACAGATGTGCTGTATGGAGAGGTTCATAACCCAGAGGATGCCCATGCTATGGAATAGACTTCCCATACATGTCAAACAGACCACCTCACTGGCCCTCTTCAAGAGAGATCTTGATGAGTGGATGGGAAATAGAAAATTCACCCCAGGGATCAGTCCAGTGGCTCTACTCGACAGAAGCACTGAGAACTAAGGTCTGGTGGTACAATTCTAGGATAATCCTATGGGTTAGGCTTGTAAAAGTTCCAGGGCCATTAGCCTAGTACACACCTATGAACCTATGTACACCTTTGCAGCCTGTTATACATGGAAACTTATGTGGGTAGTTTTCCTTCTGTATAATATACCTGCACTGCCTTGTATAGCTGTACATTCATATGCTCCTAGCAGTGACAACATGTAAATCACCCTTTGTAATGTTATATTATGAATGAGTATTTCTCCTGAAAGTAGTGTGCCACAGTTATGTGTACACAACTGTCCTTTGATCATTTATGCACATGTAACTGTAATACTGTTATTACTTTGGAGTGTGCCACCTGGTGTATTAGGTTTGCATGGGAGTATGTGTGGGAATGAGATATTCAACACTACTGTCATTATATACCTAATCTAATTGCTGCTTACCTGTTGCACAGGGTCTATATTATAAAGATGAACACTCAGGTTGTCAAAACCTAAACATCAACAGCTAAACAGCGAAAGCTGAAAACCGCGAACGGCCTCTTCTGAGAATTTTTTCACTGGGAAAAATTTGCTTGGTTGTTAACGGGAATTTGTCCTTTTCCCCAATGTAAAGCAATCTCTGAGATGATATATTTAGTTAGTGGGGCACAACCCCCCCCCCACTTGATTAGGGTTGAAAGTTTGTTTTACTGTCCACCAGCCTGGCAATTTTTTTCCCTGTGAAAAAATTTGCGGAAGTGGACATTTGCGGTTTTCAGCTTTCACTGTTTAGGTGTCAACATTTAGGTGTCCGACAACCTGAACGTTCATCTTTATAATATAGACCCATTGCACATTAGTGTGATGTTTGTGTCACTTGTACATGGATATGTTAATAGACATCACAGATGCGTGATGCACATGTATTAGACATTAGATCTTTGCTACATATACCTTGCAGTGAATTCACAGTCCATCTTGTACTGGGGACACATTCATATACAATGATTTTACTTGGAAATGCATGTCTTGTGTTTTTATGTAACTGCTTTTTAGGTGGGCATTTCCTTACTGTTGTGGACATTGTTGTCCATTCCTCTTCCCTCTTATAGCCTTTGGCAATATGTTACACATCTACTTGACATATGTATATGCTTATGTGCACCTTTGTGTAACATATCATAATTGACCTGTAAGATTACTGGCCTTATACAACATTTTGCCTCCATGATAGGCTGTCATCCACATACAGTTTATATCCACACACTGTTGTGATTATTGTGATATTTCCATCTGTGTTAATGTTTTACTTGTTTGTTGTGTAGTTCTCTGTCATACTTTCTAGGCTTGCATACCTCAATTCTTATATTTATATGCTAATTAGTAATGCATCTGTATTTCTATGTGGTTTATACGTGGCAATTTCACATTGCATGTTGCTGGTGAGGGTATGTGTGCTCTGCATTCTGTACATTCAGCGTGTCTGATATCACTGCATGTCACTTATCTACATTGCAGACCTGAACATCACCTATGTTGCCTCTGGCATGGAATGTCTTCTTTGACATTAGGATCCCATTTCTTCTATCTTACTATGTGGTGTGTATAGTTAGTGGTTTATTACTGTTCTTAGTTGATTGCCAATTGCATGCAGAGTTGGAGATTCTAATCTAACCTCTACCTGTCTGATCCTACATTCCCATTGCTGTTGCTTGGCTTACAACTGCACTGCCAATAGCCTAGTGGGTGATGTTTGACATTCATTGGGTATTTCAATCCTGTCAATCTCCATTTAATATTCTGTGTTGTATGCCTACCATCAGTCATAATAGTTTTCGTATGACTGTCACACAGTTTACATCATCTCAACACGGCTTTGTGCATTGGGATGTAATGTATTATTGAGGTGCTCCATGGCTGGTCTACACCCCTACCTTGTTTGTCATCTTTCCTTAACCCATATTGTACAGTCCATATTTGTGTTCTGTGTGTGTACCTCACCTACCCTTTATGTATATTACTAGCCTTTGTCCATGTTGTATTATGTTACTTTTTACATGTTTATACCAACCCTTTCCCGCACCTCCTCTTTTCATGTTTTTCCATACTATCTATTCTCCAGTAAACAATATTGTGCCCTATAAAAGTGTGTCCATGTCTGTCTGACTTTCCCTCTGACCTTACTATTCCATCATACCCCTTGTGTGGGGGGTGTAATCTAATCTGCCAGAACAGCTCCTTCATTTCTATTAACAATTCATAATCTCCTCTCCTTCCATCAGTTCTACATAATCTAATAAAAAACTTTTATTTTAATTGTGACTTACTGTAGAATGCTTATAAAGTACAGCAAAATTAGATTTTACCATCAGAGTATATTGATATTCATGAAATACTTGCCTCATAAAGTGTGTTGCATATTAAACAAGTGGTGACATAAACTATTTTCTCAGAATTATATGCAAAATATATACCAGGACTGAATCTTCTATCCATGTGGGATAATACCCACATGGCTCATTACTAATAAATGTGCATACAAAAGTGGGTACCCAGTTTTTTAACTTGCTTTTTTACAGCCTTGTTATTCTTTATTTAACAATGCCATTTTTACAACCATACTGTTCTCTTTTTGTTCTAACAGTGCCTATCTATTTCTTTCTCTCGCAAATTGGCTTCATTTGTTAGAGCTTCATATATAGTGGAGTTCCATGCATTATTTTCTAATTGTTTTGAATTATGTCCATAATCCCGTTCACAGCCACATTGTAATTTATAGCCTAACCTATACTTAGTTCTGTCATAGCACTCTGTCCAAATGATCATTACTGCCCTCATTCAAAATTGACCTGCTTGTTCCATTTTCTTTTACATATTTAAATATATATGTGTGTATGTATGTATGCGTCAAAACCCGAGCACACTTTAACTAAAGCACTTTTATCGAAAAAGTGCTTTCGTTAAAGCGTGTGACAAAATAAAAAAATATATATTTACATTTTTGCAGGGGGGCTTTGCCCCCCTGTGCCCCCCACACACACCCACTTTAATGTTCTCCCTCTGAGATCGCACTACAGTAGGGATAAGGGAATTTTTTTTTACCCGCACTGTAGTACAGCCCCGGCAACAGTCATACTTATGCGAAAGTGCTTCTTCGGTGAAAAGCACTTTCACGTAATTATGCCCGGCCGTTTGGCTTTTGGTCATTTGCTCAGTCGAGCAAACATCATAAATTCTCGACTGGAGTGCCTGGAGTCTGCATGTCCTCCCTGTGGTCGAGTGGAGTTCGAAAGACATGTGTGAATGGGCATGCCTTCGTTGAAGGTTGGGCGTCGAGCTGGCACCTTGGCACCGTAAAAATCTACTGCCAATCTTTAGTGGACTGTTGTTCCGCTGTGACGACCCCTAACTGGGAAAAGCCGAAAAAAGAACAACTATATACATATATATATATATATATATATATACATTAACTTTTATGACTTCTGTCAATGGAAAGATATTTGTCAATCTTTAATTTACTGCAAAAAGCTTATCTGAAAAAGAAATTCTGCACAAACTAATTTCTTGTCATTTTGTTATACTTTTTTTTTTGCATAATTCAGATTACAACTTCTGAAGTGAGTAATGCATTTTAAAACATGGGTTCACTAAAGATTCTAGAATGCAAAATGGGGACTTTTCCATTAAACCCCTACCATTTTATGCTGCTGTGTTTTGCCAGTATTTCGTCGGCAGTTTGAATTGCCACAGGTTTTCTAAAGGAATGAACTGCAGATGGAAAAGTGCCATTTGCACTTATCCTCTGTCAATGGCAGCATTAGTAAGTGGCAATTGGTTTTGTGGAAGTTATATGACATGCATCTTACAGCTGTTTATCCAAAGTGGCGGCCTTTAATATGATGACAACTTTCGTTTTTTTAAGTCCCCAAAAGTGCAAGTTGAAGAAGAGCACTTAGAAGGATCTGCCTTAGTCACTTGAGTTGTATAATAAAATCGAACAATTCTTCAGTATATCTCCAGAGCTGGCTTTTCCAACTGTGTGACACATGCCGGTCATTTGGGGGCACACTTTGGTGCATTGAGTGCTAGTGTATTTACAGGTACTGAATTCTGGGGAACAGTGGAGAAGAGAGAATCTTCTAGGAGAAGAGAGTGAGCCAGTAGATTTGTAGCTGTTCAAAACTACTTCAGATTTGACTTCAAGTGAAGGAGGACAGGGATGATATTAAAGGCTGATAACCGCTATTTCAGGACGAATGGCTTGACTTGTATAGTGTGTGAAAACGGCACTTGGACTTTATGGTAAGTATTTACGGTTATCTTTCAAAACACACATACCAAGTCATATTAATGAAGCTCTTGTGTTGGTCTTTCACATTTAAATTTGCTGGAAGTCACTATGTCAATTGTACAAGGAATTATTTTCTTGAAGGGCAAGTGTGATTGAAATATAACTGTCTTTTAAATTCCTGATTAGTAAGCCCTGTCTTACAAAGGTAAACAAAGTGTTGGAAAGTAAGACTTTTACTCATTGTATTAATAATTATCCAATTTTCTTACAGTATAGAGATGAAAGAAGCCAATCTAAATTGCTGACCAAATACTGCCAAAAGACAGCAGCGTGAAGTGGTAGGGGTTTAACGGAAAAGTACCATAAAATGTCCTTCCTTTTACCATATACCTCAAGATCTAAACTTTTTAATATTTTTAGTCAACTTTCCAATTAAAAACATTATACAAGTTAGAAGATGTTCTGCTAGATTCAATAAAGCCTACACAGTCCATTTCTACAGTGTGCTCTGTGTGGTCAAACATGCACATGGTAGCAAACTGTTTTAGATTCAGTAAGTGGCTCTACATGGTGTGTAGATCCACGGAAGAGCTGTGAAAACTAGGTAAATACCATGGCATGCAAATTACAGCATAAACAGCTGAATTGTAAACTAATCAACCAATCCAAGATGGAGGAGCTATGTAACAAGCTATAAAGCAACCATGTAAACTCAGTGCTGGTTTTCCCTGTGAATTCCAAAACATATTAGAATACACCCATGGAAAGGAGTCAACACAGAAACAATGTTAGTGGCTGCTATTGCTTTAATTCATGTGTATGTTTAACAAACTGAAGTCTATGTGCTGCTGATAATAGACCAAGGCCAAGAAGAAGAGTTTTCAGACACCGATTAACTTATCACAACCTACATGATGTGGAAATTGTAGAGTGCTACAGGGTGGATAAAGACCCACTACAGGAACTCTGCAACCTCTATTTTCCTCAACTCAGAGCCAGGACAGACCAAGTGGAACCCATCTCAGTGGAAACAAAGATATGTGTAGCACTTAGAATTTTAGCTACAGCTACCTTTCAGAAACCAACAGGGGGCATGCAGAGGGTGTCACAAGCACCAGCATTCTGGATCCTCCATCAATTCCTGAATGTTATGCTCTAACATGCTAGTGACCGCATATATATTCCCCATACTCCTGATGATAAGGCCAGAAATATGCAGAGACTCTACCCTGAAGCACACTACTCTGAAGTACTGGGTGCCACAGATCTCACACATGTAGAAATTAAGGCACCACCCAAGGAACAGGGAAGGCTCTACATAAACAGAAAGGGCTTCTACTCTATTAACTGCCAAGTCATGTGTAATACCAAGGCAATCATCTTGAACATTTGTGCTTGCAACCCACACAGTTACCACGACTCACATATCTGGCACACCTCCCAACTGTATCAGATGTTTACTAGGAGAGATATCCCACAGGGTCATTTACTGGGGGATGCAAGTTATGCACTGGAACCATGGCTGATGATGCACATCAGAAATGCACACACACCTGCTCAAGAATGCCATAATAATTCACACTCTCAAACCAGAAATATTATAGAGCATATGTTTGGGATGCTGAAGTCATGCTCCGGTGCATAGATACATTCTGGGGAACCCTGCAATACAAACCATGTACATGTACTGAAATATTCACAGTATGTGCCATGCTACACAACATCATCCTGAGAAAACAGCTTCAGCAGGCTCAACAAAGGGAAGTGGCACACATTCTACCACCAATGGTTAGGTCACCACAGCCACACACAGGTGAGGAGTCAAAGGGGGAACCAGCAGCTGCTGTGGGTGTAGGCAGATGTAGGCATGCTCACTATGCCCTCACATTGGCTAACTGACAAAACATAGCACACTTACCCACTAGATAAGTGCCTAAAACCTTACTCCTACACATATACATATAATAAACTTGATGCCAGGTAATGCTCACAACCTTTACCTCCCCATGTAATGGCTGTGTACTGCTTGTATCAGACAGAGTCAAACCTGAACTAAAACTATTGCAACTGGTGGATTTACAAGGTAAATTTTGAACCTAGACCATATTGTGTATTAATGTGAATGACTACCATATCCTTGCGTGTGTTACTTGGTAGTGTAAGCAAGTAAAAGGTTGGTGGTTTGTACAGAAATGACCTTAACATGTGACAGCAAAGACTTATTTCACTTATGTGTCACTTGTTGATGGTGCAGTGGTTTGTGTTGTTGCTTCACAGCAAGAGGTTCTCTGGTTTGATTCTCGGCTGGGGTGTCTTCTGTGCAGCATCTGTATGTCCTCCCTGTGTTCATGTGGGTTTCCTCCCTTTTTACAAAGACATGCATCTGGAGTGTTTCTCCCTGGGCCTCTGCTGAAAATTGTCTTGTTTTAAGTCGGACTTTCCTGGTAAACAAATGTTAAATATAATCATTAAGTAGTATGCCTGAGGCATCAAAGATTCACACAGTCATACCTCTCAAAAGTAGTGATGGTCACTGAATGCCCTCAGTTTAGCACCATATGTTTGTACTGGAATATCATTAAAAAGAGAAGTTAGAAAGTAATGATACACATTTCAGTTTCAGATTTCACAACCCTCACAAGATCATCAACAATAACGATGGATAAAAAGTTTGATGCTATCAACTGTCTAAATTTCTAAGATCAATATAAATCAAAGATATTACCAATTCAATATCACAAATGCAGATATACTAAGCACTAAGCCATCTATGCACCATGAGCATCAGACACAAAGCTTATCTATCCCTGACTCCAAAAAAAAAAAAAATATATAGGGATATGGTACAGTTATCGCTTTCACAGGCTGTCTGTGTGGTGGGGGGTGCAGTAAACTGACACAAAAGGTCAGGGAGTGTGTGTGTGTGTGTGTGTGTGTGTGTGTGTGTGTGTGTGTGTGTGTGTGTGTGTGTGTGTGTGTGTGTGTGTGTGTGTGTGTGTGAGTAAGAAAGAAAAGGAGGCAGACATTTGGATAAAGTAACAAATGGGCAGTGAGACAAATGAGTTTTAAGCTTCACTGATGAACCATTTAACTGCTGTGTGTGTGTCTGTATAAGTTCTTCAGGTGAAATTGGTGTGTGAGTGTTTGCATGAACACAGCCAAGCTCTCTGCTAGCTCTATGTCTTGGTATGTTGGACAGGTGTGAGGCATGCATGGTAGATGTGTCAGTTCATCAGTGTTGTACACGACTACAAGAACTTGCTCTGCCAGGAGTTGCACTGACATGTCCACAACCATGGTTAAATGCACTGCTGCTACCTGAATGTGACTGATGTCTGCTGGATGAGCTGCCCTTGTGAGGATAGACAGTACCATGACCCCATTGCCTGCCATGTCTGGATGTAGACAGCTCAACCACTTACAGAGCAGTGGAAGTACAGTCACTATGGGACTGTGATTGGTCACCACATTGGCTAACAGCAGATGATGTGGCTGATCTATGCCCACAAGGATGCTGTCCCCCTCCTAGCAGATGTTCCATCACAGACACTACCCATTTCAACATATCTTTCATCCATACCTCTTAATATCTTAGAGCAAGAAATCTGGACAAAGCCTGATGTAATGGGGGGGACAAAGGTCCAAAAATAGGGACACATTTTAAATATTGCTCTTATAAACTTAAAAAGTTGCTAGAATAAAATGATTTGTATTAACATGTGTTTTCTAAAGGATATGAAGTCTGAAACATAAATGCATGTCATTATTTAGTGACTTTAATCCTTATGTCATCTCACTGATTTGTCAAAAAAACACAGTTTTTATGAGGAACAAACTAAAAATATTTGGCAAAAATCTGTACAGTTCAAAGGTATGCATTCATCCAATCCATTGAATCAGCAACATGGTGGAGGCAGTCACACATGGCAGCCTGTGCCACATCTATGACTCTAAGCATTTTTTTGGAGGACCTATGGGAATGTGCTTGTGTCTACATGATGGCCCCAAACATACATTGAGTGACACGGAAAGAGACACCCGGATCAGATGGAAGATGGAGAGCAGGCCTCTTCTTGGTATCCCTAACAACCATCCTGCATGGCACCTCTCCCATACTTTGGCTATGGCTGGTGTCAACATGCACTGAAGGCACATTAACCACACTTCATTAATTGATTGTCTCACCCTCTACCTATCCAATATGTAAGGGCTCACAGAAATGGGTAGGCATAGGCCTATGGGCTGTGTCTGATGGAATTTCAAGGGGATGACTGCATGTCAACCTCAGTGTCAGATTCAACCCCCCCCCCCCTTCTGTGCATCTGTTTGGCCACCATAATCATCATAGTTTGCTGATACTCTGACAACAGATGGTTGAAGCCCCACACTTCTACTGTCAGGACCACCTGTGTTAGTAAGTGACAGAAAAGAAAAATTAACACCTATACTACTATAGTCCAATATATGCTAAGAAACTAACAATGGTGCCACTATTACAGACAGTGCAACAATACACAGTAAAATATTTCTTTAAACTGATCATCAGCACTGATATAAAAATGTTTAGCTTACCATGTGCAGATGATGGTATGTTCCCTATGCCAGCTGGTCCTGGAAGAAGTTAAGCAAAAGGTAAGGACAATATCATCACAATTAAGAGTAATACTTAAATACTTACGTAAAACATTTTGCCCTTCATATGTTCATTAACTATACTTTCAACAAGAACTTGGATGACAAGTCCCATGTGTAATCAGTCAGAATTTGTTGTTAACTGTAGCAATTTTCAACACCCCCCATAAATTTCTTGTTAAGCAGAACTAATATACTGATGTAAATATTTTACTATACGACAGTATTTAACAAATGAGATACAAAAGCCTACCTGGAAGCTCCTCCTGGGATATACTTGCTGTCCCTGAAACAGTAGCACCATTGTCAAGGACATACTATTCTGCACTTTCCTGGGAGCTATCTGGATCACTGACAGTGGAAAGGAACTCTTTGTTTGCTGTTAGTGGTGGCTTTGTAGCAGCCCACCCCAGATAACCATCCAGTTAGGGGCTATTGCAGCTGCTCTCCTCCATGCAGATGAGATCATCTCAGTGCCCCTGTGGCACAACTGATCAAATATCCTTCTGTGGCCACCTATTACAGTGACATCTACAACTATCTGTCCTGCTCTGGCTGCCTACTGCATTGACATCTGCAACTATCTGCTGCCACATTTGCATTCTGCCTAATATATCCCCATGTTCCCTCTCAAGCAAAAAGGCACCATGTTGCCTAAATGCTTCCACAATGACATGATCCTTAGGGCCAATGAAGGGTAGTTTTCAAGGATTGAGATGCCTGGGTGCCAAAGTACTAGGTGTGCTGAAAGACAACAGAAGGATAATGCACATAAGTGTCACATAACTACAAAATAACTGATCCCAGATAAAACAGAAAAGGTAGCATTATAGCATTAACCATTGGAGAAACATAAAACAGTCTAGAGACTGGAAATATGAACAACAGGCTGGATGCAAAAAAGGGAAAGCATCAATACCAACATATCCTTGTTTGTGCTATAACAGAAATGTAGCTTTGCACCCCAGCCCCAAAACAGCAGGTAAATGACACATTTTGCTAACAAACCATCATTGAAATGCTAAAAGTGCTATCAAATGAAATGTCCCTGAAACATGTCAACAGATTTAACACAGAACATTCCATTTTAAGATATTGTCAATCATGTATACCTGTGAAATGCCCTGACAAACATGCCCATGCCATCAGTGCACTTTTAACTAATGCAGACAGATAAAAGTGTAGGATTTGTTAATCTATACATAAATACTGAACAGATTTTTCTTAAAGACATTTCAGTATATGCAGTATATAGCTGAAAAATGCAAGCATATCTTCTCAAGTTCAGTAATCTTCTAAGCAGCTATATCCCAATGTAATAGCCTCTTTTCTGTGTCCTCCAAATAAACAAGTTTCTTCACCTTCGTGTTTCCTAGCTACACAGTTTCCTTTTTTATGGTGTAGATTCAGGGCTGTCAGCATGGTGAATATGCAAATCAGGTGTGAACTCACTAGCATTGCTGAATCCCAAATACTTGGCTCCATGAATCAAATGTAAACATAATGCAGGCTGTCCCTCAGTGTTTGTTTTTAATGGATTGCAACTGTGAATGATTAGTGGCAGGGAGAAGGAAAAGACAACAGTAATGCTGACTGCCTTACATCCAGTGAGTGTGTCAGGTTAGACTTACAGAGTGCTGGAAGTTATTTGTCAATGCTGGAAATGTAAGTAAGCAGCACACAATTCACAGATTCTGTTCATTAACATCCACACTCCCATTCATTTGTTGGCAACTGTATATTATATTATAGCCATTTAATATCCTCACACATTTTAAAGACAATCTTATAGAATGGCATACAGACTACATGTCTCAGATTACTGGTCAGATAAGACAAGAATGATCAACAAACACAGGGAGATAAGACAGAGCTGCATATTTGCTAACAATATTCATGAATGGTTGTGTGATCACTCAGTGTGCTATACCCAAAATAAATACATGTACAAATAATTGTTATATGGTTTCATAGTACTGTACACAATGTTGCAGTTTGTTGTATGCAGAAATCCTTGCTGCAAACGTGTTTGGGTGACAAAGAGGGATAAGGCACCCTTACTGTGTTCTGAAGGTTCATTGGAGTGAGAGTTCAAATCCAGACCTACATACAAATATTCCATGTGTACTAACATGTTTTAGTATCATAGATTGTTTTTCCTCAGTTTTTTGCCAGTGTTTGCTTGGTGCATGGCCTAGTGCAAACAAGGGAACTGGAGAAAATGAATGTCAGGTTTGTCTGTGCTTATCTCATTTGCACAAAGCTTAGTGGACAAACCTGGACTAGTAGCCTATATAGGAAGTAGACAGAACACCTGCAGACAGGGTTCCTTCAGGTAGTCCTGCCCTGGCAGCTGGTGCAATGGTACCTTCCAGGAGCAGTGGCTGATGTGGGGGTTTCATCACCCACCAGGAGATGCCAAGAGTGGTGTGTAGGTTCATGCACTGCACCACTGGTGCATGCTTATGCGGGATGGAGAGGCTGCTCGCTCTCATGGTCCATAGAAGGAGAAGACATCAAGCACACTGGCTGCCAGGGAAGTAAGGGGATAGTGATGACAGTCCAGTGGGTAAGGACTCGAGTTTCACTGTCTCCAAATTTGATAGACATGAGACTTGGTTATCCCCTCCCTCACCCCAATCATGGTGTCCCCCAAACATTTGCATCCATTACTGTTTCAGTCCCTTGTCTTGTTTGTTTGCATTTTCTTCCTCCTCTACCTAAGTTACCTGATTCAGACATACCTATGTCCCTTACCCAGCATTCCTCTCTTATTGAATTAAAATGAAAAATTGGGCATCTGTCCCACAAAATAAATATCCTCCCATCCAGAGCTCTCCATTTGGCACATGTGTCTTCTTGACACATCTGATTCAGTCCAGTTGGCTATACAACATGATTATGTTGTCACCCTTCTCTCTGGATGTGTCAGTCCATGCTCAGTTTATATTCTACATATATCATCAGTTTTTACTGTTGAAGAAATGGATAGCTATAGTTCTTTCCTACCTCCCTCCTGCACATTCCTGTATTGTTTTCCCTTTGTTCTTCCCCTCTGCATGCTTCCAATTTTACCATTTTCCTATCTACTCCATTTTAATACCCATAATCTGGTCAAAAATAGAATCACAAACACACACAAGTAACAGAAAAAGCAATGGAACCCTTCACTTTTTGGCATCTGTGTTTGCGCAGAGTTTGCATTGCACACCAATGTCAAGCAATGGTGAGCAGCCCTGCAATGCTATGGTTATCACTGCTCAATGCCACTTAAACCTGCTGTGCTATGCCAACACACAGCAACATGTGTACTATAAATAATTGATGTCATTGTACTATAACTGTTTATTTAAAAGTAGATACACCTGAATTCAAACCCAGTATCATCCGGGCTGAAAAAGAAATATATCAGTGTTACCACAGACTTGGCTAAGCAGCAGATGCATTTCATGCACTCAATACTAACTGTCAGACTTTTAGAAATGTGACTTGCATTTGCACACTGCTTAACTATGTGTAAACAGGGGAAATAATGGAAATGTGTATCTCGTATGCACTAACACTTTGCCAACCATGACAGAAACCCACTGCTTCCTGCTGCTCTATGCAAACACAAATTTAGAATGTATCAGTGCTGTTTACTGTCCATTGTTTTATGCCATGAAATAACATGGTACATGTGGAAATTTAAACTGAACAGTGTCACATATTTACAATGCAGCCATGTGTTGCCCTTCCATACACTGCAACTCTAGTGTCTCCAGTATTTTTTCTGCAAATATATCAAATACACTACATAAATTAATATCAAATGTTGTGTGATATGCAATGCACATGAATCTGGTAACATGCAGAACTAGAACTATCTTCAAAGTTGAACATGCCTACACATCCATTAACTGACCCTGTAAACTACAGACCCATAAGCCTAACCAGCCTAATCTGCAAGGCTATGGAAAGATTCCTCAGTGACCTCATCCACAGGGATATAGGTGACCTTCAGCACTCTTGCCCCAACCTATATTGGTTTTGTCAAGGGTAGATCTTGCTTATTAAACCTAGTATACATCTTTGATAATTTCCCCAAAGCCCTGGATGAGGGAAAACAGGACATACCACCTATCTTGATTTAGTCAAGCCCTTTGACACAATTCCACATTAAGGTATCATAGAGAAACTCTCCCATCTGGGGCTTTACCCATATATTACTAGATGGATAGCCAACTGTCTCACTGACAGAATGCACACTGTCAAAGTTGGAGAGTCCACCTCCACCAGCTACCAGTGGAGTACTACAATGATCTGTGTTGGGCCCTCTAGTGTTTGTAAACTATTTATCTGAAGTCGAGGTGAAGGTAGATGGCCTGTGAATTACCAGGTTTGCAGAGGACTGTCAACTGGGTGCAATCATATAGAGTCCTCAAACCATGGTAACATATTACAGAAATGCCTGACACAGACAAATAGTTGGTGCCAAACTCAAGGACTGAAACTTAATGCAAGAAAATGTCTCAGTGTTCCCTTTGGCAAAAAGGTAGCTCTGCTAATTATGTTATACTGTACATAGCACCCCTCTAAACTCAAACTCAGTAGTACGAGACTTGGGAACACAGTTTGATAGCAATCCAAACTTCAATCACTATGTGTCCATAGTGATAAGACAAACATTCTATATTGCCCACCTCATAACTAAGGGCATCACTTCCAAAACCAGGGAGGTCATAGCTCCACTGTACTTGACCCCTATCAGACCACTTATTAAGTATAATGCTCTATTCTCTATGTGCATCACCAGACACATGCAGCAACTGAAGAGACTATAGAGGTTTCTGACCAAGATAATCCAGGGCCTCCAAAATATGATATACATGAAAAGACTGAAAGCCCTGCACTGTACTCAGTATCATACATGCTGATGAGAAGTGACCTGGGTCTTGCCTATAGAGCACTCTTGTATCCTGCCTTAATGTAAATTCTGGACATCTGCAAATCAAAGGAGACAAGAATAACTTTCTGCAGGGATCTCAACCTAGCTTGTGACATAAATAGAACATACTGGAGGGACAGATATACAGTATCTTCCAGTGATTGCCACTCCTCTGTATTAGGCTCTTACTGCTTGTGAAGCAGTGCTCTTCAATGACCCTATTCAAGTGCACATTTGACACCTGGATGGGTGATTATAAATTCACCCCAGGGGTGACACCTATATCTCTCATGGACAGGGTCAATTGGTGCTAGTCACAAAATTGCTATGCTAACAATGAACATCTATGTTCAATAACAGTACTTGAGCTTTTACACAACTAGGTTTGTAAAGGCCCGAGGACCATTAGCCTAGTAACCTCCTAGAAACCTAGGAAGATATGCAGGCCTCTCATCATCTTCTCTCCTATATGCAGTGCTGATATCATGAGCTATAGGCTGGCTTGCTGCCTTATAAAAATCACACTTGTGCCATGGTGCTTGTGTAAGTTACTGAGTTCTGTAGTGTGTGCACTTAGGTAGGGGTTCTGTTCTCTCTGCAATCAACTTGTGTGTGTGTGTGTGTATCTAGCCAGAAGAGCAGAAGGGTGTATCCTACAGTTACCACTCAAATCCCATGGACTGACAGTATTTTGTTACTTGCACATGCTTACACATCCATTTCATGCAGGCCTCCCAACATATTGTCTCCTACATCCAGAGCTGATGTCATGCACTATAAGTTGGCCTGCAGCCTTGTAAAAGTCAGACTTGTGTTGTGGTGCTTGCATAAATTATTGAGTTCTGTAGCCTGTGTACTTAGGTAGGGGTTCTGTTCTGACTGCAGTCAAGTGTGTGTGTGTGTGTGTGTGTGTGTGTGTGTGTGTGTGTGCGCGTATATGTGTGTGCCTAGCCAGAAGAGCAGAAGTGTGTATCCTGCACTTACTACTCCAGTCCCATGGATTGAGTGTTTTGATACTTGCACATGCCTACACATCTATTTCATGCACTCTTTCCAACATCTTCTCTCCTACATCCAGTGTTGCTATGACACACTGTAACTTGGCCTGCAGGGTTTTAAAAGTCAGACTTGTTCCATGGTTCTTGCATAAATTACTGAGTTCTGTAGTCTGTGTACCTAGATAGATAGGGGTTCTGTTCTCACTATAGTCAACTGTATGTCTGTGTGTCTAGCCAGAACAGCAGAAGTGTGTATCCTACAGTTTCCACCTCAATCCCATGAATGGACAGTATTTTGATACTTGCACATGCCTACACATCCATTTCATGCGGACTTGCCAACATTTTCTCTCCTACATCCAGTGCTGATATTATGCACTATATGTTGGCCTGGAACCCTGTAAAAGTCAGGCTTGAGCTGTGGCACTTGACTTAAATGCAGTCTGTGTACTTAGGTTATGGTTCTATTCCCACTGCAGTCGACTGGCAAGTTTGAGTGTGTGTGTGTGTGTGTGTGTGTGTGTGCGTGTGTGTCCGTGCGTGTGTGTGTGTGCATCCACTTACATGACAATACATAACCAGGCACATCGAACAATTGAAATGTCCACAGAGGTCCTCAATAAAAGAATACAGAGCATAAGTAATATGTCCTATGCAGACTGTCTCAAGGCCCTATCTCTGTATTCTATTTCCTACAGACTTTTGAGGGGAAATCTATGCCTGGCATACAGGGCATTGTCAGACCCCACTCTGATGGACCTCCTGCATATCCACATAACAAAAACCACCAGAATTACCCATTCTAAAGACTTAAACCTTGCCTGTGATATAAATAGGACCCACTGGAGAGATAGGTATGTATCCCAGAGACTACCTCATCTATAGAATAGGCTCCCCATCCATGTGAAGCAGAGTTCCCCCCTAACCCAGTTCAAGTGCAACTTGGACAATTGGATGGGAAACCAGAAATTCATCCCTGGTTTGACACCCATATCTCTAATGGATAGAGGTAACCTGTAAATGGTTCTTCTCCCAGGCCCATGCTTACACTTATCAAGGGTATCAGAACTTGTCAGAGATTTGGGATGCATAACTAGGCTTAAAAAGGCCCTTGTGGTCATTAGCCTAGTAAACACCTATGAACATATGAATTACAGAGAGACTTTTACACCAGCATGTGGGACACTGTTATTACCATATTCTTCTCACGAAACACTGCTGATGTCATCAGCTATATCTGAGTTGTGGATGTGCACTATTCCCACTAGGGCAGGGTCAGAGACTTGCATGGATGCCAGGCAGAAGTAACTTCATCCTATATGATACAGATTACAGTGACATGGCTCTCAGTCTATCCACATACATCATGACATGGTTTGTAGGCCCTGTGTTTTCTTGGTGAGAAACCCCGATGGTCTCTCCAGCTGTTTTATGTGTCTATTAAGGTACATGCAACAGTGAGCATTATACTCTATATTAGTGTTCTGATGAAGTTTGAATACAGTGCTTTAATATAATCCTTAGATCTGAATACAGTGGTGTGACTTATGATTTACACAGCACATGCTTTCAGTACCAGTGTGGACACTTGCTGGTCGAAGTTCAGATTGCTATGTATGTGTGTTCCCAAGTGCTTGCATCACTGGGTTTCAGCATAGTGGGAATGTTGTCAATGCTGTAATTACCAGAGAATTCCACTTTTCAAAAGAACAAAATAAAGACACATGTTTGCATTTATTTGTATACCATGCTGCTTTGTCACCAATCATTTGTCTGTGTTAATTCCTACTGTAGTATGTTATCATCATAGGTGGACTCAATGATTGTACCCAGTATGCCAGAATCAACAAACGTGGTAAGCCAAAAGCAGCATACTTTAGCCTGAACTCTTGTGAAATAAATTCCAAACAGTAAAGGGCCAAGCACAGACCCCTGTGGTAGGCCAATGGTAAGAGTTGTACTGGTACAGGTTGATTCACCAACTTTCATGGTATGTGTTCTGCCTCTGAGCCAATTAGTTACTCATCTAGTGACATAAGGTTTAATCCCCAGCTGGGAGAGTTTCTCAATGACACCTGAGTAGGGGATTGTGTTGAAACCCTAGGCCAAATCAGGATAGCCAGTATGCACTGTCTTAACTTCTTCCAAGCCTATCACACAGAATCAATGGGCTGTGACAACATCACAGATCACTTATCACATTTCATATCACACACACCTTCCTGATACAGTTGAATACATACTTCAACACACCCTCCAAACAGACAATGTTCCTGTAGAAGGGTATATATCAACATGCATCCATCTGAGTTGGGGGGCAGCACCCAATGCAAGCATGTATAGACACATTCGGAATTTCCTCATCTGTGAGGTAGACCAGTATGTCATCCTGGACCTTTTCTAAATAACCACTAGTATTATCATGGTTATGTGCAACAGACCTGTGTGAGTTGTTAATGCTACATCATGTCTGTTACATCTGTTAGATGTCCTCAAAGAAGTCATTGAGGGGATGCATGACAACAGCAGTATCATCCTTTTGAAGTTGATAAGCCCATGGCATTTGACACAAATCCACACTAAGGTATTCACTCAGCACTGTCATATATAGCCATAAACACCTATAGCACCAAGTGGGTAAATCACTGTATCAGATATGTGGCATCTAAATATGTTTAAATGTGTGAAGTGACCTATATCTCAGGTTCAGTGATCAGGTTCACACACCAGGGCTGTCTGCTAGACCCATTCCTGTCCATTATTTAAGTGACAGTCATCACAGATGACATATACATCCTGTGTCCAAACAGCTGTCTGAAGGAGTACAGATTGGGGGGAATCATTAACTCCAGCTGTGATATTAGTATTGTACAGGCAGTATTAACGTACACCAAGGACTGCTGCCACAGACGTGACAACACCTGCAATGACACAAAAACATGGAGATTTGTTGCATCAGGAAAACAAACACACAACCCAAGTATAATGTAGACATCACACTCTATAATGAGACGAATATGTATATCAGCTGTGTCTTGGTGTAGATGGTACGTGGAATGTCCACCAGCATGCAGTCACAGTGCTGATTACTTCCTTGGTTGTAACATGAGTACTGAGTATGTTACACCAGATGCATGTGAGCTACCTGTTCCAGTGATTAACACAATGCATTCATAGCTGTTTGACAATATTGCTGGCATGGGTAACATTCGTGACAATGTAGATTGTGCCATATATATCTGCCTTGCACACCAGTCAACTAGCCTGTATTGATCATAATGTCACATGCAGGTATATCAATGTCCCTTCTAACACCTCCAACAGATGTTGCAGTGCCTGGACAGTGTGCATGATTACCCTCATAGAGTATGGACATGTCATAATAGTTGTACAAGTGTGTTTGTGCAAAATCATCTCTGATCACTCTAAATCACATGTTATGTCAGAGACATGAGATTACTGGTAGTATTATTCTGATATTGTCCATGATTGTGTTTGCTTCTTTTAATGTTGTCCATGAGCCTTTACCTGTGTCCCATTGCTGGAGACCTCTGCTGAGATTACACTGAAATTCAGGCAAATCAGTTTGCACAGCTTCACAATATGCACTCTACCACAATTGTATATCACATCTCTGATAAATGTTTTCTGCATTGTTCATGTAATTATGCTTATCTCACAAAGGCATCTTCCCCACAGTTACATCACCTTGTGTGACAGTCACATAATACGCATTTTCACTGTGTAGTCTGTACTGTACCATATTGATATGTGATTGGTGTTGCTGCTACAACTGTCTTCCTCTGACATGCCCTCATATGCTGTACATAATAGGTTGCTTCTCCTGTCCTCTTTCCCTGCATTCATTCCTAGAATTTATCTGTGCGTCTCTATTCAATACACACACTTCCCCTGAGTGTTTAGTTTACATGGCAGTCAATGCACTCTTACAGATCATTTACACAACTTCTGTATGGAATGCCAGGAATGGGATTTCACAATACTCTGCACTGTATACACTGTCATGTACTGTGTTTGGACCATATACATAACTAGCACACCTCTCAACTGTCTAGATTTTCACAGATTTTCCAGATTTTTGCCTAAGGTATCTTTCAGTGTGTTCCTTATAAAATCTGTGGTTTTCTGCCATATTACTGAGATGATCTTATGACTGATGACATGCAATAGTTACATACATTTGAGTTTCAGACTTCAAATCTTTCAGAAGATGTATCTTCATACAAACCCCTTGTTATTCTAGCACATTTCTAAGTTTAAAAGAGCATACATGTAAAATATGCCCCTATTTCTGGGTCATTGCCCCCCACCCCCATTATGTTTTGCTTTGTCCAGATGTCTTGCACTAAGAGATTGAGAGTTATGAGGATTATTATATGTTAAGCCCTGGTGATCATTGTGGCATTCCATGCAAACCCACTAACCTACTGTGTGCGCTGAGTTAAATAGGTTTGCTATCCATGTTGCGTTACATGGTTTCCTGGCCAGCAAGATGGTTGCCAGCCACAGAACTATGCTTATTTACATTTAAACACAGTGGTTATGTATATAACACACTTGTTAAATTCTTTCTCTGTACGTGTCCATACAAAAAACAAATTACTAATAACATGAGTGTAAAACTGAATCAGTTTAAAATAACCACTGTTATACAGTAACATTTTCCATTCCATCATAGCAAGATTTGTAAATTTGATGGTCATTACAGGTAGTAGAATAGCTCAAAAAAGTAATATTTCATTAAAATTACTTCCATTAATATGCAAAATAGTTTCTGTTTCTCTGGTCGAAGAAGATGAATAATTAATAAAGATATATGGGGCAGTAATATGCATTACACCAATTAGGAAGTATTCTTTCCATACTAGATTTTTCAACTTATACCAAAAATGCCATATGTCATTGTTGAAAGCTTAGTCTTATTGCTCCAGCCATCAACAGTGGACCTGAGCAGAAGTTCCATGTTTTTTTCTGTTACTCAATAAACGTTCCAGTGCTTGGACTTTCATAGGAATCATTGGAAGTTCAAGCCTCAGAGTTTTGTTTGCAAGTTTTTAGGTGCTTACTAGGCTATTGATCCATGAAGATGCCTAGCCTTACATTCTCATGATAGTTTTCAGCCCTTATATTCTGCATACAAATAATCCAGAGCTAGACCAAGCAAAGATATGTTAATTGTGACCATTATGCCTTGCCAGTTTCCATTCTAGCCTGTGCCTCATTTCTCAAGGAGGGCTATACCAGTCAAGTCCAGATTTAATTTATGAATAACCATACAATTATCCAGGTCTGGTTTGAAGAAAGATATAGTGTATTATACTGCTTTATATGCTTGTGGAGGTTATTCTAGATGTGAGTTGAGGGAGATGGGAGATGCTGAGTAAATAATCTGTATCTCCACCCTGTTTTATTAATCTGCTGAAACAAGTTTAGAGCTCTTTTTCTAGTATGTGTGGGGCTGTTTGATTTATGATGGTACAAAGAGATGTCAGACTATTTTTTCCATGATTGCTCAGAAGGCAAAACATAGGTTTCTTCTGAGGTGCCTATAAGGCACAGAAAAGGACAGTGCTTCTAGTCTTTTTTGGTGGTTTGTGGATTTTACAAGCCTATGATAATCTCTGTTAGGAATTTCTGGGATCTTTCCAACTGTTTGAAATATCTAGTGAGGTACGTTCCAAAGGGGGCATTGTATTCCATAATTGGTCTTCTCAGTGATAAATAAAAAGGGACAATAACCTCTTTTGATCTGGAAGATATTCACTTGGTGATCAGCTGTGTTAAGTAAAAGGGTTCCCTGATAGCCATTGCTGTATGGTGGTCAAAGGAGAGGGAATTATCAACCCTGGTTCCCAGGTCTCTAGCTACATTTTCATTTTGAAGTGGGGTATCATCAGTGCTCTATGATGGGAAAGGTCTGTCTGCCAAATATGACAATGTTGCAGTTTCACTAGGATTAATCACAATCTAGTCTATTGAATTTTTTTTAAGTCTAAAAATGTCTGATCATATCCTATGTTGGTGCTGTAGGTACTCCATCCATTTTATAGGTAGTAAAAGTCTCAAGAGTGATAAACTTTTTATTTATGAGTTCATCCATGACATTAGGAACCTGACATGGACTTACAGAGAGTTGTAAGGGGTCCTGTAATGACAACAAACTGAAAGTTGATTTTGTTAAGTTCAATTTGCGGGTTTCTGGGAATTTGTCTAGAAGTGATGTGATCTCTGACAAATATGGATATGCCACCACTGTTGCCATTGTATCTGAAGATATTGTAGGCACTGAACTCAGGCATAGAGGGAGCACTTTCTGGACATTTAGACCAGATTTCAGTGATTACATATATATATGGATGCCTTCCACCTGCTGAAGTGCCTCAAGGTTGGGTTGTTTTTTAGACTTCTGGAAATGAGTAAAGCCACCCTAATTTGATACTATTTTGATACGGATATGCTTGCTACTTTGGAATGTCCATTATCTAAACTTTGCCTTAAAAAAGGCACTACTCGGGTAGCAAAGTATTTAGCCAGTATGCAAAAAGCTTTTTTGAATGAGGGGTGGTAACCATCCTTGTAAAGAAAGTAGGACTGCCAAGCATCTCGTTTCATGCTGAAACATTTTGAATCCATCTGGGATGGCACCAAATTTTTAGACAACTGTTGAAGACAATTTTTTTTCTTCGGACCTTAGCATCAGTCATGGAAAAGGGAAGATTCTGCTCAGTAACAGGTTCTTGCCTGTATTTGTGCAATGCACAGAGAGCTCAGGCATGTCTCTCTGCATCTCCCTCTAGGAGTTTCATCCCAAGCCATTCACCCACACATGTAAAACTACAATGTCATAGTTATATTTGTCTATTGCAAGGGTCCCACAGGCCCTTGAAATGTCTGAGATCCTAGCAGCTGAAAGACAATTAACTGTTACCTCGTCTTTGTCCAGCCTATTGTGTGAGGAATTAGTGTGTCTCACAAAGGAGTCACCACTCATTAAAGCATTTTTTGTTTGTGGAGTGGTTTGGTGTTCTGAATTTGAGCCCTTTTGCCTCATATAGCCAACATGAGATATTATGTCTGATGTCTGATTTTGATTTTTGCTAAGTCTTAATCCTTAATATGTAGCAGTTCTGTTAACAGAAAAGGGGGCTAAATCTTTGAGAAACCTTGCCCTATAAGTACAAAGAAATCTGTCCTTTCCTAATCTTCACTCCAAATTAAAAACTCCTCTTTCTTACTCAGCAAAATGTTATTATTTCCATGCAATGACCATAACCTAACAAGTCACATTATCTCTGTTTCAGTTTACTTCTAATTATTTCTGTCAGGTGACATCCATATCTCACCTATTTATCTACTCACATATTGTACTCCACTTCTGTCCTTTAACCTCCTTTTCACCTACCCCATTTACCCCCTTCCTCCTCCACTCACCCTCCTGTTTTCCCTAACTGTAAATATTGAACACACTGTTTATACTATAATTTGCAAACTCCTGAAATTTGATGACCTTCTGAGATCTTTTGTCATCTATGTAACTGCGATATGATTAAATTTTATACTAGTTGAAAAAAAGTTACTGTTTGTCGTTTTTGCATTTAAGTTACCTGTAACACATTGCATTTAAGTTACCTGGCACTTGCTCACTAAAGCAATTATATAAGTCAGCACTAAAAAATTAAAAGCACTACACCCTCACAAACTCCCCTTGAGTACCTTGTTCCCCATTGGCCCTTTTTTTCAATTATAAAGGAATTCCCAATACTATTCTAGCATGTCCAAAGGTCAGTTGTCAATCTCCTCTCCGGTCCAGCTGATGAATCTGGGAATCTTGAGGCAATGTTACAACTGCCTCATGTACACAGACAACCCTCTCCTCCTCCCAACAAATTCCAACACATGTGAGAGATGTAACCATACAGCCAAACTAGAGGCTAAGCTCTCTCATCTCAGTACTGGCGTAACCAGTCAGCAAGAGAAGGAAACCACACTCACTACAATTCCAGTCTCACAAAGACCTACCAAGACAGCAAACCAAACACATAAACACACAAAACATACTCGGAGGCTCTAAAAAAATTCTGCCTAAGCAGCAGAGACCTCCAAAGCAGACACCCAAGCAATCGCTACCCCAAAACAAAACACGTGCAACACATAGCTCACAAAGCCAGTGTGACAAACAGTCACAGTCCTTAAGGCTAAACAACACACCTGATACACTTGTAATAGGTGACTCTATCATCAGGCACAGTGACGTCCTGCTCACAAGGCTGAACAAGGAGAAGGTCACGGTGAGCTGCCTGTCGGGCGCTAGGATCCGCCGCATAACACAAGCACTCAGTTCACTCCAAGGCAAGTACAAATATGACTCAGTCATTGTCCATGCTGGTGTGAATGACCTGAGACGTACCTCCCTGGACTACATGAAAAGAGACATAGAGGAGCTCTCTGAGCATGTAGCCCAGGATGGTATGACCCTGACCTTGAGTAGAATCTTACCCTCACCAAGAATGATGCCACAATATGAAGACAACATGATCAGTTTCAACAATTGGCTTAAGCATTGGTATCATTCAAAGGGGATCCAATGCCTGTCAGCCTGGGATGACATGCTCGACAAGCCATGATGCTTCACTAGGGACGGCTTGCACCTGTCACCCCTGGCCTTTCGGATATTGGCAAAGGCTCTTGCTACCCCCATAGTGCCTTTTTTAGGCAAGGCTCAAAAGACAAACCCACCTCCATAGGTATCACAAGGGATAAGAAACTAAGAGTAATGCTACTCAACGCCAGAAGTCTAAACCTCAAGATGCATGCACTTGAAACTCTCCTTAGCATGGAGAACATCGATATCTGTGCAGTAACAGAAACCTGGTTCAAGGCTTCCGAGAGCACCCCAGCACTACCAGGTTATACCTCATACCATGCTTTTCAGCCCCAAAACTTGGACTGAACCACAAAAGGAGGGGGAGTATCAATATTTGTCAAAGATACCCACACCTCCAGGTTGGTGGCACTGCACGAAGCATCAGAGACTATCCATGTGCAACTAACAATGGGTAAAACTGCCTTCCAGTTTATAGCCTGCTACAGACCACCCTCCCAAACCCAGAAACCCCACTCAGCCTTCCTGAGAACACTGGAAAATTTGAAGGTCTCTCCAAACACCATTATATTAGGCGACTTCAACTACCCAAACATAGACTGGGAGCATTACTCTAGCTCCAACACCCTAGCCCAAAGGTTCCTAGAATTTATAAACTCAAATGCTATGGAACAACTTGTTACCACTCCCACAAGAGGGGAAAACATACTGGACCTGATCATCACCAACATGGGGACTCTATGCTCAAGACCAGAAGTGTATCCCTCACTGGTAAGATCAGACCATAAACTAATCTCACTGGATATTCACATCCCGACACCACCCCATGCCCAGAAAACCACAGTGAAAAACTTCTGTAAAGCAAATTTCACACTCCTCAAAACTGAGGTGGAATCCTTCAAAGCCCCCGGGCCTGTTGAAAATACGGCCCAGACTGCAGAATCCTTTATAAACACATTCTATGAACACCTTCAGGAATGCATGGATCATGCAATCCCAAATAAAACCAAGACCCAATCCTCCAAAGGCAGACGTCCTGTCTGGTGGACCCCAGCCATAAACAAACTATACAATAGAAGGAGGAAGCTACTACATGATAGAGCAAAATCCCAGAAAGGGAAGGCATCTCTGATCAGTATTAGCAAAAAACTACGGGCACTCATAAAATCGTCTAAGACCAGCCTAGAGAGAAAAATTGCACAGGACACTAAGGATAATCACAAGGCTTTCTTTAGTTATGTTAGGAACCTGGGTGGGAATTCCCAGATATGCTCAGAATTAGTCCAAAATGACAAAAAATACACCGAACCCACAGACATTGCCAACATCCTAGATGACAGGTTCAGAGCAAACTTCTCTCCCCCCACCAAAAGGGCAAATATATATCACAGCAGAGTGCTACCCCCTGACATCTCAGATGCTCAGGTAAGAGCCACCCTCTCCAAAGCAAAAAACACAGCATCAATGGGACCAGACGGTGTCCCGGGCTGCATCCTACATGAACTCCAAGAAGAAGTAAACCCAAACATAAAACTACTGTTCAATCTCAGCCTTACTACAGGATATGTACCCAAAGAGTGCCGTACAGCAACAGTGGTCCCTCTCCACAAAGGTGGTGCCTCAACGGATTCTGGAAACTATTGCCCCATAAGCCTGACTAGCTTGGTCTGCAAAGCTATGGAAAGGATCATCATGGACCTCATAAATAAAGATATTGGGCACCTACAGACACTGGATCCTACCCAATTTGGCTTTGTTAAGGGCAGATCCTGCCTCTTAAACCTGGTTTATTTCTTTGAAACAGTCACCAAGGCCATTGACAAGGAGAAGGTGGTCCACACAGCCTACCTGGACATCGCCAAAGCTTTCGATACAATATCCCACTTGGGCATTATATACTAACCTCGAAAAAGGGCATAGCAAAATTAATTTAAAATGGGTGGCGAAAGCCAAACACACTCTGGCTAGGCTTATAAATGCCCTAGGGCAGATAGCCTTGTATGAACCTATGAACCTATGAACTATTTAAAATTGTAGTATTAAGTAAGTTTTTCCTTGCTGCTTCTCAATGACATACTTTGTTATATTATCTCTGCATTGTTATTTTATGTTTTTATCCCATACTGCTGTGAAAAATGTCCATGTGGATCAGTGCACTGCCCTGATTATCAAACTTCAATTAACTAACTAACTAACTAACTAACTAACTAACTAACTAACTAACTAACTAACTAACTAACTAACTAACTAACTATTTACAGGTGTACACCTCTGAATACCATTTCTTTGTTAACAACTCATCGTAACAATTAATTTCAAATAATACTTCAGTAATTTTCTTAAAACAAGCATCCTGATTCATAATTACCAAAACCCACACTTTTATCATCTTTCCCACATTGCAAACGTTTGTTGTTTTGTAGATGTTTCAAGACTTTTAATTCATTTTGAACCAAATTATACCTGTCTTGTTCTGTCTTATCCTGCAGCGCCCCCTAACCTGCTGCTCATGCATTTGTTCACATAGCTGACTGCAAGGCAGGATAAAATGTATTTCACTTAAAAAATCATGCACTTTTGTTGGACTTAAAATGAGCAATATTATCCATAATATTATCTAAGTTTAATTTCCAAGTGTATTGCTTCTTATCTGTTATTGCTTGTATTTTATTTTCCATATTAGTTTTTATCAAGGAGAAGCCTTTGTTTAAAACATATAGTTCTTCATTGTCAAAATCAGCAGTGCTTAAATTATTACATTTTAACACATTTTGCAAGTGTTAGCATTGTTTAAATGCTAAAATGTCAGTGATTATGACAGACACCGTTTATAGGCTCTCACAATTATTTTTCTGTTTCTTCTCTGTCATCCTACAAATGATGTCAGTTTCTTCCAAACGCAAAAGCATCAGTGTCTTCTGTATGGGTCTTTTTTGCCCTTGTTGCTCTGTGTCTGGCATTGTTCTTCTGCGGGTTCTAAATAAAAGTTTGTTATTGTCTACTGGGATGAAAATTTTCTTTGTACCTAAGTGAAAATACTCTAGTCTCCTTTCCACTAGTGTGTTTAATTGTTCAGGTGCTGGAGATAATCACCACAAGGTTGAGAGGTCACTCTTATCAGCTCAGTTGATATCATTACTTGCATATCTATTGACTATGCCCCAATAGTTTTAGTTCTAATATCATAATCTGGTGTATTTTCATAGTAAATAAACTTTCAAACATATTTTTGATTTTTCATTCGAGTCTCACAACTTACGTCTTGTGTATACTTCATATCTCTAGACATAAGTAGGAAATAATAAATCATATGTCAGCATAATGCAGCTCTTTTATCTCATTTCCAAGTCCTTGTTTTTTGATACATTGTGTCTAAAGAAAATAGCCATCAATACACAACCCATTCTATCAAACAATCCTACTATACCTTAGTCCTGATATGTTTGCCTACACAGTCTGCTAAGATGGCAATAAACCCAAGCATCACTCACTCAGTTGGCTGGCTGGATTGGCCAATAGTTCCATCTGAGGCCTAAAGGCTGGTGTTTGTCAGTTATGTGAGTTTACCAGCCATGTAAAGGGATCACAATGTTCTCTATATGGCATCTAGCTGCCAATGCATCCTGGCACTGACCAGCCTCCTCATCTGATGCTGGGAGACTTCCTACCTTCCTTCAAGACAGGAATATTCATCTCCTCTTGAGAAGCAGACTCAGAAGGCACCAGGGCATCTCCCATGTCACTTCCAGCAGAAGACCATTCACCCCACCTCCCAGCCGAAAGGCAGACCTGGTGGCCAATGATTATCCATATGCCAGATGCAGTGGCTAACAAAACCTAAGGTGGAAAGGACTCTTCCTCTTATTCCTCTTCCTTTACAACTAGTCTGAAGAAGGATGGTAGATGAGACATTAATCCGAGGCCCCACCTGCCTGAGGTGATGGTGGCTCAGGTGGATGTTAAAGTCCAATGACAAATCCTATAGCACTTATCAAAAAAAGTAGAAGATGTTCACTGGTGACTACACCAAATTTCTCCTAGTCAGTATTAATTATCACCTTGGGCCTCTCCTGAAAAGTGGTCATTAGCCTAGTGAGCCTAACCCAGTAAACAAAATGTATGTATATATGAATATGAAAAGATCATCAAACATACATAGGAAAATAATAACACAAGCAAGAATGTGAACTGAACTGTCACACAATGCATACAAATCCTGATGCCTGAAAAGGTGTTACCACCCTCTGCGGCAGTCAGTCGCATTGAGTTTCCTGTCCTCCACCACTGGAAAGCAAAGTATGTACAGTTAAGTATACATGTGCAGTAGTTAAGATAGTAGAAGACAATGCTACTGAAAAAAAGGCTTATAATACCTTTCTGACCCCAGCTCCTGACTTTCTATCTCCCACTAGTGAATTAGAAAAAGTGTAGTACCACTTCAGTTTGCTATAGTGATGTCGCATTGCATATCCAAAATTGTGATACCAGTAGCATGGGAAAGAATTTATATTAACTCATGCCAAGCATCCACCTTCCCTAATGGAACATCATAATGGGCAATGACAATGGTATGCACTCAAAGAACAGAAAAACCCTGCTGTCTTGGGTTCATCAAGCTGATTTCCTACATTAATCATTGCCTAAGTAGCCATGGTCACTCATGTATGTCAGCTCTAGGAACAAAATGGTAGTCTCCCACAGATGAATTCATGTTTATTAATCTTGTGTCATACAATATACTACTGCCCCTCAGTGCTCAGGTATTGTTGTAGTACTACACCATGATGCTATGATATGGATGTAGCATGACACTGTGATGCTACCAGCATGTACATACCATATGCATTAGATTGCTCAGACTGATATATATATATATATATATATATATATATATATATATATATATATATAGATAGATAGATAGATAGATATCTTAGTGCTCATGTTTCATGTTAGTGTGATATAAAGCACTAATGCCATTTTGCACAACATGCAATACTGCTTACAACTAAACAATTTGTAAATAAAGCAATTTCAGTGGATACCTCTTTATAAGTAGAGAGTTAACGAAGGAGTCCTGCTCTGCTGAGTACCTCAGTAACAGCAATAAACCCTGTTGTGAATGTTAGTAAGTGTGAAGCAAATGGTGTTGTACATGATAAACTGGGGAACCATAACACTAGCATGGCACTATACCATCTGCCTGTGGCTGGGGGAGGACTGTACTATCTGGCTGTGGCTGGAGGAGGACAAATAACATAGGAAAGCATGGGAAAAGCATTCTTCAAGGGATGTAAAGTTTTACAACCATATTCAGAGTTGTGGCTAGTCTATGCAAGTGGGGAAGGATGTTCCTAGTACTAACTGCAGCCGGTAACTAAGATCATAAAGGGGGAGGCTGTGACAACAGTCATGTGAATCCTATAACATACCATATACACCAACTGACTAATGTTTTGCCAAGGTTTACAGGTACTAGCATGGCCACCTTGAGGGAGATAACCCAACAGAAAGTTCATTGTCTGGGAGATCAAAGCTTTACTACAGTACCTCCATATACATAGCATGCACTTCCTGTGTCATTTAGAAGAAAATCCAATTATGGCAATAGAACAAAAAGGTAACAAAAGAAAGGCATATGGACCAAAGGATCATTTGTTGTTAAATAAAGTTATAATGGAGAATATTTAAAGGGGGGAAAATCTAAACATGATATGGTTAGATTACAAAAAAGCATGTCATAGCATCCCACCTATAAAGGAATGCTTACAGATGTATGAGATACAACCTCAATGATCGATTACATTGCAGTGACTGTGGCAAACCATTCTACAGCTAAGCCATGATAGAGAAAAAAATTATTATCCCAGGGATAAAAATTCAAAGCTAGATATTCCAGGGTGATTCGTTGTCACCACTGTTCCTTTGTCTTCCCCTTAATCCAATAAACTATTTTACAGATTAGGTCATAGTTACAATTTGGCTCCTAGCCAACAACAAAATGTAAAGACTTCTCGTTTTCTTTTCATGGATGATTTAAACTGTATAGGTCATCAGATGAGGAGCCTAAAACACAGCTGGAAGTGGTCAAACTTTCTTAGGTGATATAAATAATGCCATTTGGTCTTGATAAACATGCAAAAGCAGCATTTAAAGCAGGAAATCTACAGCACCAAGAAAATATCAGTCTATAACAGGAATTTAATATAAAGGAACGTGAGCAGAAGGGAGTATATAAATATTTGGGAACTGATGAAGGATCAACAATAAAACATGCAGAAATGTGAACAAAACTCAGTAAAGAATAATTTAGAAGACTAAAATTAATACTGAAAACAGCCCTGAGATCTAGAAACAAAATCCAAGCTGTAAACCAATTTGCTCTTCCTGTTCTAACTTACAGTTTTGGGGTGACTGACTGACCCCAAAAAGTATTGGAGTAATTGGACAGGGAAACAGGAAAAATGCTTCATGTCTATCAAAATCAATGTATACCAAGATTATATATTCCTCGTGCTGAAGGAGGTATGGGCCTCCTCAAAATTGATTACATGTGTAGATCTGCATTTGTAGGACTGCATACATATCTGCTGACCTCATCAGACTTAAATATAGTGAAAGTCTAAAATATGAACTGAACAAATCTAAGGTGACTCCCCTGCTTAGCTTCGAAGAAGCATATTGGTGTGAAGCAGGAATGAAAACCAAACCAGAAGTAGATAAAAACAGACAGCAAATGAATGTGGAAAAAACAAAAGAAAGAATATAAGGAGAAGGATCAGATGAGACGGCAAGAAATCTGGAAAAGGCATAAATATAGTTGCAAGTACAGAAAACTCCAGGAATAATATCACATTAATAAGGATCTGATGAAGAATGGTTAAGAAGAGGTGAATTTAAACAAAGATGAAAGGTTAATATTAGCGGCCCAGGACAGTGGACTACCTACATGCTGGTTTACAAAGCTCATTGAAGATGTGGTAGAAACAGACAAATGCAGGTTCTGTAAAACAGAACTGGAAACAGTTGTACATCTTGTTGGTTGGTGTGATATATTAATGGCAGAGGGCCTCTATACTGAAAGCCATAATAATGTTCCAAGACTATTGTACTGGGGATTAGACTATGTAAACATTACAATACTGAAGTAGCTGAGAAACATTGGAAGCATGAACCACAGAGCATTAAAGAGAATGATGACATTTATATCACATGGAATCTCCCATTACCAACAGTTCAAAAAACAGATGTGAGAAAAACAGATATAGTAGTCGATGAAAATAAGACAAAAGTAGCACTGATCATTGAAATTGCTACACCCAGTGAGTACAATGTTTTATGAACAGGGAGACACAGTCATAAAATACCATGATCTGCAGAAATGTGGGCAATATGGAAGAAGGATATCCAGACAATTCCAATCTTAGTAGGAGCAATAGGTCTCATCAAAATAATCTGCAGTCTTACGCAGATATGCTAAAAATACATGTAATTCTGTATGAATTGCAGAAGGAGTCAATTCTGGACACATTGCAGGTGCTGCGAAGAGCACTTCTGACTAACAACAAAGATGAAAACAATACTAATTTCATGAATTTAATCATACTTTGACTCAGGAATGGGGTCAATTCCCATCATGATATTAGAAATCCAAAAGACTTGGAGAAATTAAGCCAAGTTAAAATGTCACAAGCAGGTATTATGGGGACCGAATTCGGCAAGAACTGGTGTGGGATATGAATGCTGTTGGCAGGCATAATAGGACTCTACAATGGTTGTAATGAAGTGTTACTAATATGGTACTCCATACAAAGGAAAATGCATGGAATGTTGCCATAGAAATGTTCTCCATAAAGAGGGGACCACTAATACAGAAATTGCTTGCTACAATCACAAAGATTTGTTGTTACGTACTAACTATGAGAGAGCAGGCCTTCATACCCAGAGGGACATGAAGGTATGAACTGGTCAGGCACCAACTACTTGAATGTGTCAACAGAAGAAGCACAAGGTTAGTAATATCCATTGCAGTACACTTTGGCACACTACAGTGCATGTCTGAAATTAAGATTCATAGGTTCCTACTAGGCTAACTGTCCTTGTGGGCCATTTTAAGCCTAGCCAATTACCCCATGTGAGAATCAAATCATGCACCTTGTGTCTATAAGGTTAACACCTTAACCATTAGGCAACCCTCCACTCCCAAGAGGTGACCAAGATCCACCTGCATATCTGTCCTTCCAGACACATTTGAAATTAAACTGTTCTCATGTTTGTTTTATGGAATCATACATTTGAATTATGTGATCGTATGCATTAGAAATAGTTACATGCAGCTGATTCACAATTAATGCATGGTATTCAGAAATAATCATAATTATAATCATGGGACCAGATGACATCCCGGGCTGTGTACTACATGAACTACAATATGAACTGGCACCTCACCTAAGTGTCATGTTTAATCATAGCCTCACCTCAGGTTTCATGCCCACTGAGTGGCGCACAGCTACAGTTATCCCACTCCACAAGGGGTGATCCATCTTGGATCCCGGAAAGTACCATCCCATCAGTTTGACGAGCCTTATCTGCAGGCCATGGAGCATATTATCATGGAACTTATAAACAAAGACATTGGCAACCTTCAAACACTGGACCCCACAAAGTTTGGGTTCATGAAGGGACGATCTTGTCTCCTGAACCTGATTGCCTTCTTCAAATCAGTCTCCAGAGCCATGGACAAGGGTAAGGTGGTCCACACATCCTATCTAGACCTTGCCAAAGCCTTTGACACCATCCCCCACTCTGGAATCATAGATAAACTTACTAAGCTGGGCATTAATCCCTATGTCACCCAGTGGGTTGCTAACTGGCTTACTGATAGAACCCTCATTGTAAAAGTAGCCGACTCCAAATACAGCTCCAGACAAGTGACAAGTGGAGCACCTCAGGGTTCAGTCCTGGGACCGCTCTTGTTTGGCATCTACTTGTCTGAAGTACAGGCCAACACTAAGGGACTCTGGCTAACAAAGATTGCAGATGACTTCAAACTGGGAGCCATTATTGAATCCCCAAATGATGTGGATACTCTACAAAAGGGCCTTACAGAAACAGATGCTTAGTGCAATAGCCATGGCATCAAGCTCAATGTCAAGAAATGTATAGTTATCCCCTTTAAGAAAAACCATGTACCCATGAATTACCATATAGGTGGCAGTACACTAAACACTGAAAGTGTGATAAGAGACTTATGGACACAGGTGGACAGTGGTCTCACCTTCGATAACCACATCGCCACAACAGTCAGGAAATCCTTCTATGTGGCACACCTCATCAGTAAGGGCTTTTCATCCAGCAAAAAGGAGGTCATTGCCCCACTGTACTCATCCCTCATTAGACCCATTATAGAATACAATGCCCCTTTTTGGTATGTACCTCGCAAAACATCTGCAACAACTGGAAAGACCGCAGAAATACCTCATTAAAAGAATCACAGGCCTAAAGCAGATGCCCTACACTGACCACATTAAAAAAACTCCAGCTATACTCTGTCACATATCGTCTACTCAGAGGCGATCTCTGCTTAACATACAAGGCCATGTCAAGCCCAGAGCTGCTGGACATGCTACACTTAAAGAAATCCCAATCCCTCAGAGCCACATGCTCCAGGGATCTAAACCTTGTCATCACAATAAACAAAACATGCTGGATAGGTTCCTGACCCAGAGACTCCCCAGACTCTGGAATAGATTACCCATACATGTCAAGCAGAGTGCCTCTTTGACCCTCTTCAAAAGGAACCTTGACGATTGGATGGGAGAAAGGAAATTCACCCCGGGGATCACATCAGTCGCCCTGCTAGACAGGAGTCCAGGGAAGTAAATAGTGTGGGAAGAAATAGCCAGGGAATTGTTATGGCTAGGCTTGTATAGGCCCTAAGGCTGATAGCCTAGTACCAACCTATGAACCTATGAACCTATAATGTGACTATACTGCCAAAATAGTGCATCCAGTGTAGTCTGACAAATCTTCAAGATGATCAGGCATGCTTAAGTAGCAATATGTTACAAAAATGTCTGGGACAGTGCTGCAAAATTAAGTCATTCAATCATGGAAACAGGAGTCAGCACATAGCTGAGAGTATGTGATATGAGTGGTCATATGACTTGAGAGCACTGGCATAAAGGTAGCATACCTGATAACATGCATGTTCACACATGCATCAATGTACAACTTATCTGCAGTATTGGCATGGCTGGTAACTCACACAAGAGTTACACAGCAAAATGACAACTTTCTTTGATTTTATATAGGGAAAGGAAAGGGTGTGATATGACAGTCAGAAATAGGGAAGAGTAAGCAGAAAATACACAAAAAGAAAAAGGGAAATGTGTTGAGGGTTAGGGGAAAGGGTACTTTTTTGGGCAGATACCCTTTTTATTTTTTAACAAAGAGGGGTAGAAGAGAAAGTAAGAATGGAAGTATTTTGGGTAGGAAGAATGGTATAGGAATGATAGCATGGGCATACACAGAAACATAAAACACATACACAGACTAACATGGGGAGGTAGTGACACACAGAACTAGGATGACACAATGGATGTACACAGACTGACAAACAGGTGCTGGGAAACTTCTTATGGGGGATAGGCAATAACACACAAAGAATGGGAATGCCATAATAGGGAACAGGATGGAGTGAGGACAGCCTACAAAGCCATCTTAGGAGACAGCCCTCCCAGTTGTATTTAGAAGTACAGGCTGAGTACACAGCCTACCCAGTGCATGGCTGATATTTCTTACCTGTGAGCTCTTCATATACATGTCTCTAAAGCCAGCAAAGCATTTGATGTGTACACCATCACTAAGGTATGCATAACCACCACAGGGAATGGATGTGGGTGGTGGCACTATCATAATACCAGAACTGCCCCTGGTATGGGTATAACACCCACGATTAATGAGCACATATGCTGTCAGTAATGTGGGTACAGACAGCTACTACCCACAGTATTGTGGATATAATAACAGTATCCTTCAAGTAGTCATCCACCCCTGGTAAATATCATATCAAGAACACATCTCTTAGAGCTGACCCAGTAGTCAGGGACTTGAGGACACATATAGACAGCAATCTAGCCTTTGACCATCACATGTCTACAGTAGTAAGGAAATCATTTTATGTTGTGCAACTTATAAACAAAGGTATGTCATCTAATTCCAAGGAAGTCATTGTTCCATTGTATTCAGCATTCATCAGACCTAGCAATGAGTAAAATGCCCCCTTTGATCTGTACCTAACTAGGCATATTCAACAAATGGAACATCCACAGAGGTTTCTCACGAAAAATATACAGGGTGCAAATAACATGCCTTATGTAGACTGCCTCAAGGCCCTATCCCTGTATTCTGTCTCCTACAGACTGTTGAGGGGAGATCTGTGTCTGGCATACAGGGCATTGTCAGACCCCACTCTGATGGACCTCCTGCATATCAGCAAAACAAACAGCACCAGAATTACCTGTTCTAAAGACTTCAACCTTGCCTATGATATAAATAAGACCTGCTGGAGAGACAGGTATGTATCCCAGAGACTACCCTGTCTGGAATATGCTCCCCATCCATGTGAAGCAGAGTTCCTACCTAACCCAGTTCAAGTGTAACTTGGGCAATTGGCTGGGGAACACGAAGTTCATCCCTAGTTTGGCACCTATGTCTCTAATGGACACAGGCAATCTGCAAATGGTTTATCTCCTAGGCCCCAGATTGTAAATGTTTCATCTCTTATGGCCCTGGTTATACTTATCAAGGGTACCAGAACTTGTCAGATATTTGGGATGAATGGCTAGGTTTAAAAAGGCCCTTGTGGTCAATAGCCTAGTAAACACCCATGAACCTATGATGAATGTGCTCTGTAGCTTGCAGGATGATGTGCACCAACTGCACACTGACATTGTGTACAGTGACAGGGAGCACAGAATGCTGATGAGGTTCACCAGTGACAAATGTTGCATTCATATTAAACTCTATAAAACATATTGCTTCCACAGTCTGGACTGGTTCCACAGGCTATGCAGTCCATGGCTGCGGAAGGGCCCAAATGTGAGATTGTCAGTCACAGACCATCCAAAGCAGATTGCATAGGCCATAGCTGAGACATCATCACAAAGCCTGCCACTTCCATTCATGGGTAACATCCAGGTCATGGGTGGTGGTGCTTCTCTAACCCAACCTGAGATTACTCATGGGCTGCACATATTACATTCTCATAGTCTGTTGTCTGTGGGCACACAAAATGGCATTACAGTTGTGTGCTTCACTGAAGTCACGGACAATGGTGTTCAGTAGGATCAACGCATGGGAAGGCCTATCAGGAGTTACATGCATGATTCCATAGTTCTGCTTCCTCCCTTTCATGGACTGCACAGAAACACAGTGCCACAAATTAACACAATAGACACTGCCAGTGATTAGGCTTTGGAAGTGGACCCCACCACTAGAATATCATCCCTGACATTCTACAACCTACCCAAGTACATGACTACATTGTTCAACTTTCATTATAGCATTGTAGTCACCTGTTAATCTGTCCCACACCCACTTCTAGTAGTGAAAATGACTGTGCCCTGACTACCCCTAACCTGTATGGGTATATGATTGATATCTGATGCATAGTGTGCCAGTCTATGCACTTTTTTCATAAACATGGGCATGCTACTACATGCATAATTTTGTTGGGCACTGTCTGTGTCATACCTCACAGCTATGGACCAAATGCCACCTCTCTGTCAGTGCTGGAATGTTTTGCACCCACTTTCACTTCAGCTGTGGTATTACTGCTACTTGTTCCTCCCCAATACTTTACCCTTCGCTTCTACTGTTATAACTTGTACAAAAGGTCCTGCCATGATGTTCATGCTGTGACTGTGCAATGCCATCTTGCATAGCATAACATGAACACACACATACACACACACACACACACTCACAAACACACATACACACACACACACACACACACACACACACACACACACACACACACACACACACACACACACACACACACACACACACACACACACACACACACACACATGCACACACATACCAAACATCTTGCTGCATATGATTGGAGTGTATTGCAGTGTCTCTCCTCAGGTATCTATGCCTCAGAATTTCTTCAATAGTCCGAATACATGTTTCACTATGTTTTACATTTCTGCATGGACTGTGTTGTTGGTTATTTCCTATGTGGTCTAATGGTTGTGTATCAAGGTCATTAACCTGGATGTGGGGTATATCCAGCATTGCCTGCAATATTCAACACACAGCATGTATGAATGGCCTGTTCCCTGATTTCATGGTACTTGTGTGTATAGAAATGTCTGCCTGGAAAGTGCATGCACTACCAACTAGGTGACCTTGTTGGAAGTACCCTCACAAGAATAACTGGCCTAGGTTGGATGTATGCCAAATATGCAAATCATACAGACTGCCAAGGTGGTGCAAGGACCCATTGTAAATAATATCCTGAGCATTTCAGACAATCTGTTGCTTCAGGAAAAGGATAGTTGATGTATTCCCATCCCCTTGGGTGAGGTGGGGCTTTGATGCCAACAAGCATGCAATCTGTTGTTTCCAAGACTACAGCAAATTGAGCTATTCATAGGTTCTGTGAAAAGAACTGGAAACAGTTGTACATGTTGTTGCTGGGTGTGTGTGATATGATCAGAGCAGAGGGTCTGTATACTGAAAGGCACAATAATGTGGCAAGACTGTTGCACTGGGGACTGTGCACACATCACAATATTGAAGTTGCTGAGGAGCATGGGAAACATGAGCCGCAAAGCATTATAGAGAATGATGAAGTTTATATCATGTGGAATCACCCATTACCAACAATTCAAAAAATAAATGCAAGAAAAGCAGATATAGTAGTCCATGGAAAAAAGACAAAAGTAGCATTGATTATTGAAATTGCTACACCCAGTCATTATAGTGTCTTACGTAAAGAGATACACAAAGTCATAAAATATCAGCATTTGCAGGCAGAAATGAAACCAATGAGGAAGAAAGATATCCAGACAGTTCCATTGGTAGTAGAAGCAACAGATCTGAAAAAAAAGAAAAAAATGAATTCACCATCTTACTTAGATTTATTTATTTAGTTATTTATTTGTTTATTTGACATTTGTTTACCAATAAAGTCTGACTAGAGCCCTAGAATCCCATTTTCAGCAGAGGCACAGGGAGAAAAAGCTCCAAGGTACACGGTAATTAATAATATTTTACAATAGAATTCCTATACAAATAAAATATACATGTCAAAAAAATTGCACTGGAAGTGACATGCCAGACATTCACAAAGGCATCAAAAGTAGGAACTCCACTACAATCCTGATTACGTACCTGAATAGGAAAAAAGGGAGGACAGACAACTCAAGGGGAAGAACAGGAGCAGACAAGAGGGTGAAGAAGGGAATCATTGTGTGCAACAAGAGTAGCAGATGTGGGAAGAGGAGAGGTGTGAAGGGGTAACAGAGGTGCAGTCAAAATATAAGTATAAATAAAAACAGAAATAGGAGGGAGAGAATGCAGAGAAAGCATAAGTGAGGGGCAGAGGATGTTGAGGAGGTAGTCAGAGGTGCGAAGGCTGTTGTAAAAGGCAGTTGTAAAAGATAGCCAAGTCAGAGGGATATAGAATTAAGTGGGCTTAGAGAAGGAACAGATCCATGCTTTGCTTAAGAATTTTTTTCAGTGCATATTTCAATGAGAGAAAGTTAGACCCCCGGATTTACTATTTCTCCATGCAGGACTAGCTTAGTCCTGCACGGAGGTGGCTGTTTAGGAGCAGGATGGCAGCACGCCATGCATAATAATGAGGCGCGCAGCCTGAGCTCCTAATCTTACATGGAGCATGTAAGAGTTCAGGGGGCATGTCTGAGACCAGAGCTCTCAGAATATATACGCCCCCACAATGAAAAACAGCAGAAAGGGGAAAGAAATGAGTGAGACCGCTCATAGGTGTCCGCATATCCCCACCAACAGTCCCCCTTGTGTACAACAGCCAAAGTATACAGAAATTAAATGAACAAACCCATTTTATTTTAAATCCGATTAAAGCTAACTGTAGGTGCGCAGGTGTGCCCATCGCTTAGCTATGGTTAATGTAGCTTAAATGGCTGAAGAGGATAACAAGGAAGATATACGCAAATAAAGCAGTTTAGCAATAGTGTAGTGGGCAGAGCATTCACCTTACGAGCAGGCATTCCAGGTTTGACACCCACTGCAGCACTTTCCATTTTCCATGGCAAAGCACTTTATGACTAATATTTATGTTGCATAACCCACTAAATAACATATATTTATGAAATGGAGTACTTTTCTAAATACACATGTGAGGTGTCAGTATCATAATGAATAAAGCACTAGTAAGCAGGTTTAAGCACCAATAAGCAGTAGTAAGCATATTTAAGCACTAGTAAGTGGGATTAAGCCCTTCTGCACTGGGGTAAGCAATGCGCATACAGGTTAAGCAATTCTGAAACTAACTCTCTGTAAGCAGTTGTAACCGGAGGTTAGCGTTGCTTACCCTCGCGCAAACCCATGCAAACCTGCATACAAATGCTCAAAAGTATCTTAATCACTCTGTATCCAACGGCCCTTGTTCTGGCCATCAAAAAATAAACAGCCATGCAGGTCTCGAACCCAGGACCCTATACACCATAGTCACAGTAGTTAATCACCAAGCCATCACAGAAGCACAGAAGAGTGAGGTATCAGCAAACACGTCTTCACCATAGTAAAACCAAACTGAACCTGTAAAAGGAATCAGTATACAGACATATGTGCCTTAACCCACTACATAACATAAATATGTGACCTGGAGTACAGCAGTAAGCCCAGAAGTCAGGTGTAATTGTAACAGAGTGTTGAAGTCCCCAGTAAAACACAAGGACCCCATACAGTGTACGTACACATGAATCATGGATACCAGGTATACATATAAGGTATAATGAATGATAAATCAATGCCAAAAAAGGAATTATAATGCAAAGTCTAATGTAAGCAATGCTAAGCATTGCACAGGCCAGCTTAGGAGGTGTAAGCAATGTGTAGGCCAGCTAACTCAATGTGCCCAGTGTTATACACCTTTAAACAATGCCAACCCTAAGTAAGCAGGTTTGCCCATAGCCTAGCTTTGTCAAAACTGGCCAATCACAGAAAAGTGCAGGAAATCAGCCCTACTTAAACCCAAGAGGTGGGAATACATCTCATAACTGATTGTAGCTTCCCCATGCAGGCACCATGTCAGGAAGGGGAGAAGATGTGTGCTTTTGGGTACAGTGCTGGTGCATCCAGGAGTCCAGAGTCATGGCAGGATTCCTTGTCAAAGGCCATGATCAGAGACTGCTGCAGGGCCAGTACCAGGGCTCCCGATATAAGGCGGAGGCCTGGGACCATCTCTCCCTTGACCTCACCAGTGCCACTGGCATACCCTGAACTGGTGAGCAGGTCAGGCATCACTATGCCAACCTGAAGCAGTGTAAGGGGGACCTCTTGGAGCAGTGAATCCAAGAGGCTAGAGTGGCAGGGGTTGTTCCAGTTGTGTGTATCACCCCACTATTGGTGTAATAATTGCCAGCTCAGGTAAATCATGGATAGGCATGGCTAAATATTCCACTTATGTCCCTCACGGCTACAATGGAGTGGGAAGCATACCAGGAGGCCCACGTGAGTCACCTGGCGAGGTCACAACGTGAGGCAGGTCAGTAATACTAATGCATTTACTGGCATAGGAAATACAACTAAAAGTGGTAGTAAATCAATTGCCTGTATCATCATGGAACTCATTAACAGAGACATTGGGTACATCCAAACCTTGGACCCTGCCCAGTTTGATTTTATTAAGGGCAGATCATGCATCCTAAACCTGATGGACTTCTTTGAGATGATTACCAAGGCATTAGATGAGGGAAAGGAGGTCCACACAGCCTACCTATACCTTGCAAAGGCTTTCGACACCATTCCCCATTCTAGTATTATAGACAAGCTCACCAGCTTGAACATAAACCCCTATGTCACGAGATGGGTTGCCAACTGGCTCATGGATAGAACCCACATGGTGAGAGTTGCAGGCTCTACGTCCGACTCTAAACTGGTTATAAGTGGCGTCCCCCAGGGCTCAGTCCTAGGACCCCTCCTGTTTGGTATATACTTCTCAGAGGTACAGGCAAGCATCGGAGAACTATGGCTGACTAAGTTCGCAGATGGCTGCAAACTAGGGGCCATAATTGATTCTCTGGCTGATACAGACACCCACCAGATGGGTCTCATTGAGACGGATACCTGGTGTCAAAATCATGGCCTCAAGCTAAATGCCAAAAAGTGCATAGTCATCCACTTTGGAAAAAACAAAGTACCCGCGAACTACCACATAGGTGGTAGTCCCCTAAATACAGAAAATGTAATAAGGGATTTTGGGACCCAAGTAGATAGTAATCTCTCCTTTGATAATCATATTGCCAAGGTGGTTAGAAAATCCTTCTATGTGGCCCACCTAATCACAAAAGTGTTCGCATCTAGAACAAAAGAGGTTATTGTGCCTCTCTACTCATCACTCATTAGACCCATCATAGAATACAACACCCCATTTGGGATGTACCTTACAAGACACCTGCAATAGCTGGAAAGGCCACAAAAGTACCTCACCAAGAGAATTACTGGCCTCATGCAGATGCCCTATGCAGCCCGACGCAAGAAACTCCAGTTATACTCGGTTGCATACCGCTTACTCAGAAGTGATCTCTGCCTGACATACAAGGCCATGTCCAACCCAGAATTGATGGACATGCTCCACCTAAAAAAAAACAAATCCCAGAGAGCCACACGCTCTGTAGATATAAACCACACCACAATGATAAATAGGACATGCTGGAGGGATAGATTTCTATCCCAGAGTCTCCCTCATGCTTTGGAACAGGATTCCAATATACATCCGGCAGAGCCCCTCACTAACACTCTTCAAGAGAAACCTTGACGGGTGGATGGGAAAGAGAAAATTTACCCTGGGGATCACTGCACTGGCTCTGCTGGACAGTAGTGCAGGGAACTAATGGCTCTGCTGGACAGTGGTGCAGGGAACTGATGGCTCTGCTGGACAGAGGCACAGGGAACTAATCTAAGGGGGTGGCAAAAGCCAACACATTCTGCTAGGCTTATAAATGCCCTTGGGCAGATATCCTAGTACTTACCTATGAACCTATGAACCTATAAAGCCTGTATTGTTCAAGGCAAGTACTGTGTACACCGGAGAATATGGCAGGAAGAGTCTCATATAGTTTGTATATAAATAAAAGCATAACAGCCTGACAATAAAGGTCTAACTGCTGGACTGCATGTGTATACTCTGATATCATATGGTAATTTAGATTTGCAATCATGTAATAGTACTGTTCTATTAAGCACTGTTACCCACACTATGCACCATAAATTGAATGTGTAGGAATGTCTGTATATGACTGGTGTAATCCCCAGAGGCCATTTAGTACAACTGAGAGACATATAGACAGAAAACAGGGAAAATGCAAACAACAAAACCCAAATAGCACATGCAACTGAGATGTGAACTGTTGTTTTTTTAGCACACATAGCCATGGTTTGAATCCTGCCAGTTGTAGTAGTCTGCTTACAGAATCATACCCCACAACTGTACAGATATGTCCAGAATGTCCAGTAAAGTTGACCATATCTGTTGCCTATCAACCTGTCCCCCTGGGAAATCAGTGGGATGATCCCAGACGTATAGGCAGAAAATAGGAAATACAACTGATTGACACACATCTATGAGAACAAAGCTGTCACACTAGCAACTCACCAAAACATTATGAGACTAAGAAGCCAGGTATGTCCCATTTACACCCCAACTTGTCAAGCTGTGGCCAGAGTGTGTACAGTAACAGAGTGAGATTATGTGCATGATAGTAATGTGGAGTCTGGTACTCTGTGTGGAAACATTCAGGTAGTGCTAACAAACATTTCTCCCACAGGTCTGCCAGATACCAACACTGTACCCAGAAATAGAAGAATGATACCCTCTACTGGTACTGTTTACATTGGTATTGTATGGCATTGTGACTGATGCAGTTGCTCTGAATAATGAGTTATAACACATCACTGTCACCCACACTCTCCTACAAAATATTACTGTCTAGGAGATCTGTATAATAGTGTTTCTAATACAAGGTCAGAATGCAAAAGCACAGGGGCTTTATAAGACAGAAAGTAGATAGGAGATATACAGCAATATCTGTATAGCAGACACAGCTGTGATGGGCAGTGTTTAAGTTTTAGCAGACACAGCCATGTAGGCTGCCTACAGAATCATATCCCACAACTGTACAGATGAGCCCAGGATGTCCAGTATATGGGCCCATATCTGCTGCCTGTCCCCCTGGTAAGTCTGTGGGATGATCCCAGATGTTTAGCCATCAAACAGGGAACAAAAGCGATTGTCAAACATCTATGGGAACAAAGCTGTCACTGTAGCAACCCCCAAAACTGTTAGGAGAGTAATATGCCAAGTATGTCCTATCTACACCCCCATGTTGTCAAGCTGTGACCAGAGTGTGTACAGTAACAGAGTGAGATGTTTGTGCATAATACTAATGCAAAATCTGGAAGTTTGTGTGGCAACAGTCAGGTAGTACTTACAAACATTGGTCCTACAGGTACGTCAGATATGAACACTGTGCTGAGAAATACAGACCATTATAACCTGTACTAGTACTGATCACTCTGGTATTGTAGGGAATTGTGAGTGTTGCAGCTTCTCTGAATAATGAAGTATCACTGATCACTGTCACCCACACTGTGCTACATAATGTAACTGTGTAGGAAAGCATGTATATGTGTGTGTCAGGTCACTAAAGGTTGAAGAGTGCAATATTCTAGATATGTCCCAGCACACTTGCATGCGGTCGACACATGGCCAGTGTCTGTGCAGAAAGAGTTGGATAGCCTCAGTGTTAACAAACATTCCCTCCCCAGATATACCAGGTAAGAGGAAAATATTGCAGGTAAAACCAGTTCACATGGAATGATGATGACAGCCATATTACTGTCCAAACTAAGGCTATAGGGTAGTGTAGTAGGACTTAGAAAGTACAGATAACAGCACTGACTAGGAAAGTAATGTGGACTGCAGGAATATACTAGTAGTTAATTGACATCTTTCTCCTCCCCCCACCATATCTCCAACAATAATCAACATACCCACCCCAACTGGTATGTAATGATACCTATGTTCTGATAATGTCCAGTTGCTTGATAAATATTTTAATTGTTCCCATGCATGTGCTATATTGAACTATTCCAACATTGGTGGCATGGTACCATCAATGTACCTGCATGCTGTTCTTATTACCACTGTGGTCCCATATATGCATGTGTTCTGTTTGCTATTCAACTGTTCCGTATCTGGTGTCTGGGTTAATGGGAATATCTAAGCATGCTGTTATACCTAACCCTGGAATGTGTTGACTATTACTAACCTACATATGATAATGAAATCTAAACACTATAGCATGTTTGGGAAGGCCAGCTCCAGTGGACCCACCTGTCCCACTACAGCTGGCCATAGCACTGGGCACCAGCATGTCTGGCGCCCAGTGCCATGGCCAGCTGGGCACCAGCATATCTGGGGCCCAACCTGGGACCTCCCTGTCCATTGGTCCTGCACCACCTTCAGGTGGAACTGCATCAGCGGATGGGGCTTGCCCCCCCCGGGTGCGGATGCGGACAAGTACCTGTCACCCATCACCAGGTCGAGGTCGTGGTGCATAGAGAGCTCAACCAGCAGCTTGGTGATCTTCTACGTCAGCTCGAGGGCCACATGTTGCACCTAGAACGTCAGTCTAGCTCTGTGACTCAGCCCCCAGCACAGCCACGATCGGGGCTGTGAAGGTGCAGTGGTGACTTCCCATGGGTGGGGACCTCAGTCCCACTGTTTCGACAAGGAGGCTCATGGGCTTCTGATTTCCCAACACCTCTCCCCATCAAGGTGTTTACCCCCACATGTGTCATATACCACCCCTGTATGCATCTTGTTTGTCTTGTCTGTTAGCCTACCCAATCTACCTCCCCAAATATACCTACTACCACTCCCCAACATCCTACCCTCACCTGAAAAAAAAGGGCAATCTGTTCCCAAGAAAAAATCTCTCCCCATACGTAGCTGTCCATTTCATACACATGTCCACTGGATACATGTAATCCAGTCTAATTGGCATTACAACTTATTATTGTTGTCCTCACCCCCTCCCAGGGGTTTGAGTGTCCAAATATACCTCCAAATTCAGTGTATATGCACAGCTGTTGCTATAGATGAAATGGGCAGCTATGGACCTTCCCTACACCCTTCCTGCACATTCCTGGCTATTTTCCCTACTGCCTTTCCCTCTTTGTTCCCCTTTTTTTCACCACTTTCCTATCAATCCCTTTTTCTTTTCTTTTAAAGAACTTAGCATGGTGGTAAACTAAATAAGCACCTTTAAGCAGCAGTAAGCGGGTTTAAGCCTGTTTGCGGGGGAGTAAGCAATGTCTACACTGGTTAAGCAAATTAGAAGCTAACTGAGTATAAGAAACTGCAATTGGAAGTTAGCAGTGCTTACCTCCATGCAAACCCACTTACAACTGCTCAAAAGTGCCTTAATCACTCTGTATCCAGTCTGTTCTGCCCAGCAACAAAATAAAAAAAGCCTCTGCAAGGCTTTATTCCAGGACCCTGCACACCATAGACAAAGTGATTTACCACAAAGCCATGTCAGATATACATAACCCTGATGTATTTCCAAACATATCATCCAGCCCAGTCATTCAACAGTACAGAGAATGTATTCCAACATGTAGATGTATGTGTGTGTGTATATATATTATTTAAACAGTTACAACATATATATATATATATATATATATATATATATATATATATATATATATGTATATATATATATATATATATATATATATATATATATATATATATATATGTACATATATATATATATATATATATATATATATATATATATATATATATAGGTTCATAGGTAGGTACTAGGCTATTGGTCCTAGGGCCTATATAAGCCTAGCCAAAAATGTACCCTGGCTTTTGCCACCCAAGAAAATCATTTTCCTGTGCCCCTGTCAAGCAGAACCACAGAAGTGATCCCTGGGGTGAATTTCCTATCTTCCATCCAATCATCAAGATTTTTCTTGAAGAGTGCTAATGAGGAGCTCTGTTTGGCATAGATAGGTAGTCTGTTCCAGAGTATGGGAAGTCTCTGGAACATGAATCTATCACTCCAGCATGTTCTGTTTATTGTGGTGGCAAGGTTTAGGTCCCTAGAGCGTGTAGCTCAGAGGGATTGGGATTTCTTTAAGTGGAGCATGTCCAACAGATCTGGGTTTGACATAGCTTTGTATGTTAGGCAGAGATCACCTCTGAGTAGGCGATATGCGACAGAGTAAAGCTGGAGTTTTTTGAGACGGTCTGTGTAGGGCATCTGTTTGAGGCCAGTAATCCTCTTTGTGAGGTATTTCTGTGGCCTTTCCAGTTGTTGTAGATGTCTTGTGAGGTACACACCAAATGGGGCATTGTACTCTATAATGAGTCTCATGAGTGATGAGTAGAGGGGAACAATTACTTCTTTTTTCTGGATGAGAAACCTTTTGTGATGAGGTGAGCCACATAGAAGGATTTTCTGACCACTGTGGCGATGTGATTATCAAAGCAGAGACTACTGTCCACCTGTGTCCGAAGGTCTTTTATCACATTTTTGGCATTAAGTAGATGACCAGCTATGTGGTAGTTCATGCGTACAGAGTTTTTACCAAAGGGGATGGCAATACACTTTTTGGCATTGAGCTTCAGGCTATGGCTTTCACACCAGGCATCTGTCTCAGTGAGGCCCTTTTGTAGTATGTCCACATCATTAGGAGTTTCAATTATGGCTCCTAGTTTGCAGTCATCTGCAAACTTTGTTAGCCAAAGACCTTCTGTTTTAGCCTGTACTTCAGAGAAGTAGATATCAAACAGGAGAGGACCCAGGACTGAACCCTGTGGTACTCCACTTTTCACTGGTCTGAAGTTGGATTTGGAGTCTGCTACTTTCAAAGTGTGGGTTCTGTCCTTGAGCCAGTTGGCAACCCATCTTGTGACATAAGGATTTATACCTAGTTTAGTGAACTTATCTATAATTCCAGAGTGGGGGATGGTCTTGAAAGTCTTGGCGAGATCTAGATAAGCTGTGTGAACCACCTTACCCTCATCTATGGCTTTGGTGACTGCTTCAAAGAAGTCAATCAGGTTTAGGAGACATGATCTACATTTTACAAATCCGAACTGGGTAGGTTTTTATATATATATATATATATATATATATATATATATATATATATATATATATATATATATATATATATATATATATATATATATATATATATATATATATATATATATATATATATATATATATATATATACATACAAATGCATACATCAGTAGATATATATGTCTACATCTATATGTCTAAATATATACAGCAAGTCATATATATGTAAGCAGATATATATATCTATGTAGGTATATATGGACATAGTTATATTTATGTAAGCAGATATATTTATCTATACAGGTATATGCAGACATACATGTATGTTATGTAGATAACAATGGGAACATAAAAACATATATGTCCACATGCACAATTAGTGGGGTTGAGAGGTCCCAACAACATACGTCTTGTATGAATAGGTATACCCCCCACAGCCAAACATGTCCACCCTGAAGTACACTATCAAGTGTTGCAGATCCCACAACCAGGACCTGGTACAACATGGGCACAAGATGTTAACAGTACTCCAACCCACCTGTATGATGTCAGGCCAGTATCGGTAACATATCACACAGTACAGTCTGGCTCCCATAGGTAATGTACCATGTGGAAGCTATCAACATCCCTAGGATACATATACACAGATACATATATGCAGATACAGATATACACACACACACACACACACACACACACACACACACACACACACACACACACATATATATATATATATATATATATATATATATATATATAAATATATACATATATATGTGACTACACATACACACACACAGAGATATGTACAGTAAGATACATATGTAGAAGGCGCACACAATATGGAACAGCCACTATGCCTACAGTTAACACCTTAACAGATGGACACCCATACAAATGACAATTGTTGCCTGCAACATATACCCACAGAGAGGTCATAGGATATAACACCACACACAGGTTTGCATAAATGGGAAACCTTGTGTACCTTTATAGTTGTATATGCCATGTCATATAACTGTTTAGACACTGACATCCATATAAACAGAGTAATGCAACTGTAAAATAGTTATACTAATACACTAGTCTGGAAAGGTTTACAAATGTTGTTGTCCAGGCAGATCCCTCCAAATAGTACTATTGTAAAGACAGGCTGGGTCACAGGATACCAAACAATCAACAGTAAGTAATGCAGATGTATAGTTTAGCAGCCTCTATCTACACTCTGTACACAATCCCTAGGGGGTAAAGACCTCAGCTGACACAATGGGATGTAACTGTTACATAACAAGGCATAACTGACTCCATCACAAGCACAGTGACAAACAGAACAGTCTGTATGACAGGAGGCAGTAGGCCTGCATTAACCCAATTCATGTAATTAATTTAAATTTAGGTGAATTGTATGGTAATGTATATCCCAGATACCTTAATGCAGCTCAACCCTGATACCTCCAAATGTTGTAACAGCCTAGGTTAATTTTGGTGCATCCCCCCTAGACTCATAATAATAATACAGGGTCATATACCTTTGTTACATATATTGGCCTCTGGAGTGCATAAAGGCACACATGTATTGTGTAGGTGAAGCCAACACATCTTTGGCCCCAGCCCCACCTTATGTGTGGGAGTATACAACAACAGTGGACTGATGGCAGGAATGGCAACATGACATACTCACAGTCCACTACAGAACAACCCCTGACAGCATGTCATATGTGCAAAGCTTGGTATGTAGGTGGTGGACAGAGGCTGGAACACAGGCCCATATGTGGAAAACTGTAGTCATACACTAAGAAAAGTCACTGGTGTCACAGAATAGGCTGCAACTTACCCTTAGTCAGGGATTTGAGAATGTCAGATGTGCAATAATCCCAAAGCAGCCATACCACTGGCATATATGGAACCATAGTGGCCCTGACAATGGCATGCAGGTGAATAATCTGCAACAGGCCAGCAATGATAGTGTCCACACAGGGAACATGGCTACAATCACATAGCAGAAAGTGTGGTACAATACAATATCTGTCCCACTGGTAGGTAAGCTGCAGCCATACCTAATAAGTTGTGTGTACAGTTTGTTGAAGCTGATATGGTTGGGGGTGACAGAGATGTGTATTACAAACTGTGGTAATCTTACTGTATGAGTTGCTCAGACCTGTTTCCATCTTTACATCTTTCAGCCAAGATGTCACATGCATGCTTGCTCACCTATTCTTCAGCGGAAAATGATGTGCTTATATTACACCTGATCCAGCATTACCTAGTGCTGTTTGGCAGGGCAGCCCATGAACAGCAGCAGTGGACCTTCCTGTGGAGTGACCTAGTCCATAGGGTCATTGATGTTGGACTGCACAACCGCAGGTATGAGCAGGTCCGACATCGTTGTACTGACCTGCTTCGCAATGCCCGTCGGCGTGCTGCTGCAGTCCAGGGGGATCACCTCACCATACGGGGGGCTATGCAATCCATCCCCCTGGAGGAGCTTCTGGCCAGCATCATGGCACCTGCCCATCTGTCCAAACACCAACTGCTGGACACCTTTGTAGAGGTGGGTGGCACCCACACACCAACCGAGGACCTTGCAGTAAGGACACAGGGCACATCAGTAGACCACTGTTGTGTATATCCACATCAATACAGATAGATCATGCATGTCTGACATGTCATAGATATATTGTATTGCTACATTGTTGTGTTAAACAGATGTCCAGATGTGGTAGTATTGTGGAAATGTACACATGATGTATTTTAATACTGCACCCACCCTGTAGCACTGCCACAGGTGTGGTCACTAACATTGCATCTCACACCCTCTTATGTAGGTCCCTCTGGGATACCACCAAGGCAGCAGCCTGTAGATGGTGAGTATGGCTTATGTAGATGCTTGCCAACACACCGGGCATGTAATGGCAATGGTATATTCCAGGCACACATCTAACACACCTACCCTGAATGCAGACTGTGCATGTGCATGTATTGTTGCTGTGAAATGCATGGCATCACAGGGGTTGTCATGATGGGATATTGGAAGGGTATGACAGGCACCTTGCATGATATCTAACATCCTATCATTGCATAATGTGTCCACAGGGAGTAACATAATGGTGGGAGACATGGCCTTCAGTAGGGACATGTTCAGACCAACACCCATATACAGTGCAACACCAGTGTATATACCTGTAGGACAATGGCAACTGCTGCAGAGATGCACTATGGCATAAGGCATTACAGTAGTCCACATTATCAGCTGGGTCTAGGCTATAACATGTGGTGGTCAGTGTATGAGACACTGCAAAGTGACACACGTGTGTAGGGCATATGTGTTATGCATCTGCATAAAGGCTGAAGGAGGGCGGTGGTGTCAGCATGACACACCAGCGCACTGCAGCTGGGATCCTAAGAATGCTAGGAATGGCTCTATCTGCACATAGTCAGGTTCAGGACCTTTGGTAGCCATAACACGACCCCCACAGCAATAGTGACAGCAGTGTGTGAACACCATGGGATGTGCACATGATTAGACCTTGCAATCAAGCAGAATAGGGGGACATGTGTAGGGCAGACTGAACATACACTGGCAAATGCAGATGGCCCACGCTGGTATACACCTGCCAGGAGTAGTGACTGCTGTAGTACACACAAGAGGTGTGATAAACCGTCATGGTAAGGATGTGCACACTTATGCCCACACAGTGTGTATGTATCATAGTCAGCAACTGCACAACTAACACAATCTGTACACACTGCATGTGAAAGTACAGAACATATATCACATATCTGGCTCATGTACTGCTAAGATATGCAGTGAGGTGGTCCCATGATAGATCAAGGATGGGTGTGCTGAATCTATAAAGTGTGTGCACCCCCCATAGCCATGGTATGCTCTGATGTTTGTCAGTGAAAGAGTATTGGATTGGTCATACATGGTCCGCTGATGTTGAGAGCTGTAAATCAGGCATCAGGCATCCACCAATGACAACTGTCCACATATCATCCCAGGTATGTGTTGCTGAAAAACATAGGGGCTGTGAGCATTAAAGCTGACATAACTGACAAAGTACTGCACATTCCACAATGAGTTGTACACCTGTGAAGTGTGGTGCACAGTACATGCAGGGTGCAGAACAGGTGCACAGCAATACTGTGTACATGGGTGCAGTGGTATCCAGGGGAAGGGGCATCACCTAGTGACACAGCACATGCATCACACACATATATACTGTTGCTAGCATGGATTGACTATAGATGGACTGCATGCTGTTCTGTACTATATGTTCTGCATGTATCCCAGCTGGATGTCCCTGCCATCTGCACATCTGTACAGGGACTGACAGTCATCAGCTTGGCTAGAAGCTATGCAGTAGCATGAGTGTGTTGACAGATAGATGTCTGCCAACAATATGTATGCCATAACTACATGTCGGATGCCCTCACTAACATGTGCTGTGCAGATGGTAGTGTACAGTTACATTCCACATGATGGATCATTACCTAGCAAGGGGAATATACTGTGACACAGCTCACACACCAAGGATACAACAGGGAGGCCTCAGTGTCCAGCCATGCCCACAGGTATGCCTGTTGTCAGTACTACATTATGTCTCTGTTCTTGCCTGGGTTAGCACTGTCAACAGTAGTACTGTCATGATACACTACATGCCAGTGTGACAGCACATACCCTGGGCTACTATGCCTGTATGTAACACATTCATATGGATAACAGTGTTGTACAGGCCTCATATATGTCTGTGTCCCACACATGACACTCACACCCCCTAGCTACTGTAATGACAGCACAGCACATAGGTGCATGTATTGTACCTGGCATTACATACACGTATTACTGGTTATTAGACTGGGTGGTGTGTCCTGGTTACCAGAGTAAGCTATGCTTAGCAAGTATCACTATTGCTGCAATGTAACAGTTAAGCTGATTTGTGCACTGGTAAGCGCTGCCTACACCGTGTAAGTGCCTGTACATTTATCCATAGCTCAGTACTGCTTAACTTCATGCAAACCCATGCAAACCCACTTAAAGCAGCACAAAACAGCCTTAACCACTCTGCATCCGACAGCCCTTGTTCTGCCCAGCAAAAAAATGAACAGCCCTTGCAGGTCTTGAACCCAGGACCCTGTACACTGAAGTCACAACACTTCACCACTACACCATCACCACTATGAAGACTGCTGTTGTTTTACCAATATAGATATAAATACACCTATTGAGTAGTATTGAACAATTACCTTTAGTTCCTAAATTGTGTAGTCTTTGTTATTAATATGACTGTTGCATCATGTATGTTTGATCATAATGTGCACATAGCAGATACATACGGTGAGATACATCTGGGAGGGTGTATACAACAGTGAGGTTTACACATGACAGGAATATGGTTGTATACATATAATAGGTCTATAATATATATATATATATATATACGTACATACACATGTATACTCATACATATGTCTGTATACACATCTGTATAGTGCTACATATATATATGGCCATGTGTACATCTCTTTGTATGTACATAACTATATATATATATATATATATATATATATATATATATATATATATATATATATATATATATGTATATATAAATATGTGTGTGTATATATATATATATATATATATATATATATATATATATATATATATATGTCTATATAGATACATATGCATGCACATCCTATTTGTACAGATATGCCTAGATATATTGGTATATATGTAGATATCTATAACTATATGTGCATACATATCTATTCTGACATACCTACTACTGTCAATATATATGTAGATATCCATACATATATGTGCATATGTATCTCCATCTGTATATGTGTAGACATATATTGCTCAGTATATGTATATATCTGGATGTTTATATATATATATATATATATATATATATATATATATATATATATATATATATATATATATATGTGTGTGTGTGTGTGTGTGTGTGTGTGTGTGTGTGTGTACATATACATATCCATCTATATATGTTGATATGTATATATGTATATATCTATATAGATATCTGGATAATTATATATACATATATTTTCACCATATGTCCTGAACATGGAGTGTAACCCTCCTTATCCCCTATAGTCCCAACTCCATAGTGCAAGCAGGTGTCAGGTGTGTATAGCAGGTATATTGCAGACTATTGCTACTGTAATAGGGATTGTCTTCACAGACATGGTGTGTGTGGGAGGTCACATCTGCTTTTAACATGTGCGTCATTGGCTACTGAAAGGCATCCTAAGAACATCATAGTACAGTACCGCTGCTAGCACGTAATGCGCCAATGGCCTACAGCACAGATATTGGCTGATATATATGGACATTCTTACACACTCTGGACATTCCAGAGGTGTACACAGAACCCTTTAGTGCAAGACATGTGGACCAAGCCTGACAATCTGGATGTTAACAGCCCTGTAGATGGGTATCACATGTAATGACTGTTATACATTTGTCCCCATAGGTTATGCATTCACACACCCCTGTCTGTCCTGACACATACTAATCACTGGTACAGAGGTGCCATGGCCACATACTACTCACTAGATATTGGCATACATCTGTACAGCATCCCACTGCTCTGTATGACATACATGACTGTTAAGGGAGGACCGGCAGCAGTACATCTGGCAAGTATCTGGACATGACATCTCACTGGGTACATACACTAAGCTGCTAGGCATGTAACAAAGCACTGTGCAGGCTAAAGGCAGACTGGCTCAACATTGGTCTACATTTCCTATGGGAGAATGCACATGTTCAGGCTCTACAGGCATGTCACAGCACAGAGTACAATACATCAGTGTGAAAGTGCATAACCACAGCCAATGTGAACACAGCCACAGGCATGTATGGTAAGCTAGCGTTATATTATAGTACTATTTGTTCAACACCATCCTCATATGTGCCACTCACACACTAACCCTACATATACTAGGTCGCTACACAGTGTATTCCGATGCCTGTCTGTGGTATGGGACATGTGTGTGTATGGCCCTACAAACATGTAAGCCACTAGAGTAAGATACAGTGGAGCAGCATGTAACATCAGATAGAATGGGACCAAGAACAATGACATCTACAACAGTCTGTACACAGGCCAAAGTACATATTATTAATATACACACTGTCGGCATTCACCTTACGTACACAGACCTCAGTACTGTACACACAATCACAGAATGTCCAGGTAATGTCATTAAATATAACCCCTACTATACATAACATGTATAGCAGTCTGATATCTCACTGGTTTGTTATCAGTTTTGATGTCACTAATTATTGTGTACAGCACATATGCACCACTTACTGCATGACATTTGTACAAAGGTTGACAGAGTTGTGGCTGGAGGCACATAGACAGGGCCAGTATTGACATGTTGCTGTGATAACCTCATACATTTACTGCTGTAGCAGGGTTTGTTGCAACATATGTCCTATAAGGGATATGAAGTCAGTAACTCTCACAGCTGTCACCGTCTACAGACTGCAATCCTCACACTACCTTCTGCAGTCCACAGATAGGAGCTCTGTGGGTAACACATGAAACAAAAGACACCACACACTGCCCACTCTGCAGATGACCCTACAGATGGGGTTCCCTCATAAACGTAGCACTGAGGTGGCCATTATTAAAACATGTATGTCAGCCATATCCACACACATCCTGTTAAACCAACATTACTCTAAATGCAGTATAGCAGCACTTACAGTCTGTAGTCAGGTCAGGCACATCCCCCTCCTGTGTGTTGCCCTGTTTCCACAGTATATGTTGTTAGAGGTAAATCCCCAATCCATCTGAGATGCTGTTTGCCAAACAACAAAATGAGTTCCTGCTCACAGTGAATGTAGAGGCCCAACACCAACATGATGTTCCTAGATATTGGAGTGTGTTTCCATGCAAATGGCAAGGGGTATTTTACAACAGCTGTTTCACAAGCAATCAGCTAGAGGAGGGCTGCAATTCATGCAGAGGCCATCAGCCGATCATGAACATTACTTAAAATACACTTGCTGCTGCCTAAGCAAAGCAGGTGTAGGTCTCCACATCCACCAGAGAGGGAGTGAGAGAGGCAGACAGAGGCAAAGTAAAGTCAGGGAGGGGTGGGAGAGTAAAACTTAAGCATGTTTGTGTCAAACACCTACCAGCACAGGGTATCAAACCCCTAACGACTATGTAGTGCTATCAAATTTCTATGCAGTTATTGGATGCGCCACATAGGTTACATGTTGAGGAGCCCTCAAAATGTATATGTGATGGTGAGTGGCATCTGCAACAGAGATATGGTAGCTATAAGGTAGGTGTAGTACATGTGCCTGTCTGCATGAACAGGTGCCAGTATCAACACAGCCACACTCTCACAGGGAAGCACACACATTGACACACTTTGCAGAGCCAGGAATACAACGCATCACTAGTGAGATTGCTGTGCAGGTATCATATGCACCACAGGGGTCATGCAGAGGTTATATGGGCAAAGGGTATGTGGAGGTGTCTGACATTGGACAGCATACTTCAGTATGCCAAAGGGGATTGTAGTGAGCTTGAATGTGATCATATGCTTCATACAACACACACACACACACACACACACACACACACACACACACACACACACACACACACGGTGCCAGTACTGACATGCATGGATGCATTGCTTCATGGGTGTGTAGTGGTCGACTGTGCCAGACATGACAATGGTCTGCATCATGGCTCAGGGGTGTAGCTTCTGGAGTTGCCCACACAGGTGGGTATTGTATTCACCATTCAGTCTCCTGGGTGACTATTGTGTGCGGCCAATTCTGTGCATTGCTTGCCATGTATGTGTTCCTTAGTCCATGACATGGACAGTGTCTGGGATCTGCACACCTCCCACATGCATGTACAGTACCTCCCACATGCATGTACAGTGACATTTGAAACTGTACCTGGGGTGTCTGGCCCCATGTTGTGTACACAGATTGTTACCATCAGATGTGCCAGTCCTGGCCTCATGTGGCGGGAACTGGTAATGGACAGCAAGTTTACCTGCACCTACATTGATAGCAGGGCATTCTTTGGTGTCAGTGGCATCTGTCTATGCAGGGCATGTCCTTTGTGGGTCACATTTGAAGGCACCACAGGTGTTGCAGGTGTCCAGTGGGAAAATGGTAAAAGTGCACTGTTGGCATGTACATGCCTATTGGACAGATGGGCAGGGTGTTATGCCCTCTGTAGCTCACTGCAGTCACACCCTGGTTAGTATCAGTGGCAATATGCAGGGCACTACCACCATAGTGGTTGTTGCCTAGGCAAGTGTGTGAGTGTATGACACATGAGTTGAGAGTGTTCTCTGTGTAATACTAGGCTTGCTAACTTTGTTTGCCTGGCCTTGATGTCACATGTAGTGGTATGGATTTGCACCCCAGCCTCTTGGCTATTTCACATCTGTTGACTGTACAGTGCACAATCACATCCACCTCCACACAGGATATGACTTACAAACACATTCGCACACACAGACACACACACACACACACACACACACACACACACACACACACACACACACACACACACACACACACACACCTGCCATGTCTGGGATTAGAACTCCTACCTAACTAGTATATTACACTACAGCACTATGCAGTTATAGGACGCGTCATGGAAATCACTGGAGTACTCCTTCCCCAAAGGTGCACTTCACAGTGAATGACATCAGCAGGATTACCAAACTAGGGCATTTGTATTGTACTGAGTGTGACTAGCCTAAAATGCATTGCTCCCTACACAGACATAGAAGCACACACTAAACATCCACAACTGCCATGTGTGAGAATAGAACTGCTACCAGAGTTTTATATCACACTACAGCATGATGCTGTCATAGGACGGACCACAGGGATTGCTGAAGTGCCCCTTCCCCAAAGGTGTATTTCACAGTGAATGACATCAGCAGGATTGCCAAAGTAGGGCATTTGAATTTTACTGAGTGTGACTTGCCTAAACTGCATTGCTCCCTACACAGACTTAGAAACACACACAAAACATCCACAATTACCAGGTGTGGGAATAGAACTCCTACCAGTGTTCTATATCACACTACAGCATGATGCAGTTATAGGATCCACCACGGGGATTGCTGGAGTGCCCCTTCCCCAAAGGTGTATTTCACAGTGAATGGCATCAGCAGAATTGCCAAAGTAGGACATATGGATTGTGTTGAGTGTGACTAGTCTAAAATGCATTGCTCTTTACACAAACAGAGACACACACACACAGTCACAGTTGTCTTGTCTGGGATTAGAACTCCTACCTACCTATTTTATCACACTACAGCAGTATGCAGTTATAGGATGTGCCACAGAGATTACTGGGCTACAACTTTCTCAGAGGTGTATTTCAAGGTGGGTGACATCAGCAGCCTTGCCAAAGTATGGCATTTGAATTGTAGGGAGTGTGAGTAGCCTAAAAAGCATTATCTACACAGTCAGACAGACAGACAGACACACACACACACACACACACACACACACACACACACACACACACACACACACACACACACACACACACACTTGCCAAGTCTAGGATTAGAACTCCTACTTAAACTATTTTATCACACTATAACAGTATGCAGTCATGGGATGCCCTGCAGAGATTACTGGGCTGTAACCTTCACAGAGGTGTATTTCTAGGTGGATGACATCAGCAACCTTACCAAAGTAGGGCATTTGAATTGTAGGGAGTGTGACTAGCCTAAAAAGCATTGCTCTCTACACAGACAGACACACACACACACACACACACACACACACACACACACACACACACACACACACACACACACACACACAGTTGCCATGTCTGGTATTGGAACTCCTACCTGAATACTTTATCACACTACAGCAGTACACAGTTATAGGATGCGATATGGAGATTACCGGCCTTCAACTTTCCCAAAGGTGTATTTCACAGTGGATGACCTCAGCAGGCTTGTCATAGTAGGGGTATGGGGAGGGCAGTGTATGTGCATGGGCCATAACCCATTCATCTAGAGGTTGAAACACCACATACGGGCACACACAGGGGCATATTCCACAGGTACATGTATACAGCTGCTAGATGTCTACTTCCTTGTACAGTCATGTTACACAGCTAGCACTTGCACCACGTAGTCTGTAATGCTGACAGATACCGGTGGCTAGTATCTACAGTGAGTGACATCTGACCCTCATGTGGTTGTGGCCCTTTGGCTGTCTGCTGGGTGGGACAGGCCTGAATGGCTCCTTGTCACAGTCACCCTCTTCCACACATCTATGTCCGTCTACGTTTGGCTTATTATAGTGTTGTCCTTAGATATATGTCTGTATTCCTATCCACTGTGTGTGCAAAGCATGAGTGTTGCATACTGAGGAGTGTCTGCACTAACATCTGTGACTGCCAGATATGTCTGGTCCACTGGTGTTTGTAGACATTGCCTTCATTTGTTTAAGTGTGTGAGAATGCCCAGTATGCCCATCTGTATTGAATGTGTGGATTGGGACCAGGTAGTTTGTATTGCAGTGCAGACCTTTGTGTTGTACACCTACATGTAGCATACTGTTTCTGCAGGGTATCCGTCGATCATTTGGCAATATGGGGACAAACTGTGCAGGAGATAGTGTGTACTGTAGGTGATTGTGTTTGTGCTGCTTCAGCTGCATGGTACTGCTGTTAGCAGAGATATTCAGACGTGCACTGTTATACACAGTGATGTTTTCTGTCCTCATGTACTGTCAGGTGGACATTCTTGCTCACAGTGATGTCCTGATGGACAAGGGTGACTGCAGCTGTGTGTGGTATTGTGGGCAGACACCTAAGTATTCATGGTAAGTTATGCCATTCTGGAGGGGGAGCTGCAGACACCTGGTGCTGGGTTTGTGTATCTGGTTCAACACCCTGACACAGTACTGGCAGAGGATCCCATACTTGTACACCCATCAACATAACAGTATGGGCTTATCTTGCTGTGGCAATGCATCACAGCTGTACAGATTCGGCAGGTCAGTCAGGTGCAAGGGCCATGGGTCAGGAAATGTACCCTATTGTGATGTATGAGCAGGTGTGTAGCCACCCACTTATGTGTTTGCAGTCAGGAATAGTGTGTGCACACAGCTTGGTGTCGGACCCTGCACATTCCATGCTGCCCATGCTCCCACCCCCCTCTGTTATTCTAACCTCTTCCATACATTATGCATACATTTTCTGATACTTTCCCTAAGGGTATCACCCCATCATAAGTGTGTGCTAGTGTTGTTCCACAGTTCATGCAGTGGGACATGGTGGACATGTTACTGTGGTTTGTCCACATGGCCTTGCATATGGCTTATGTGGAGTGTATTATGTTGTTTTTTGGGTGTCCGTGACATAGCATGCAATGGCAGTACGTGTGAGACACAGGCCTTTGGCAGATGCCTGTGGGGCATTAGGTGTTGCGGCATACATGATGTGGCAGGTCATTGCATTCTGTCAGTCCTACAGTCCCAGAGCACCATACAGTATATTCCCCTTGGGTGACAGGGTAAGTGTGATAGGTGTTCATGCCAATACCTCCTAACAGTCTTGCTCAGGTGTTGTGGATGCTGGCAGGGTGCTACCTACTGCTAGGGACACACCCGCATGGGACACCTGCACTGCATGATGCAGTCTTCTGCTATTGCCATATACAGGTGGGGTTTTACTGTACCCATTCCCCACAGCAGGGATATGACCAGAGAGGTGCCTGTGGGTGGTGTTTGCATGAGCTGGGTGCATGTGTGCTATGGACGCTACTTGCATCTGCAAATTTATAATTTTGCAGCAGAGAATATTAGACATTAGAGGAGGCCCTTGGCAGTTGCTATTAGAGTTAGATGAGTTGAAATGGCAAATTGTTACAAATGCCCAAGCTTTCCCAGGATTGAATGAAGCACTTTCCATTAAATGTGTATTAAAACTACTCATTAAAAGATGAATTTTTTTTAGGTATAATATGTTATTAAGTTTTTATAATTTATAATGTATATATATTATTTTATTTATTTTTAATATATATATATTATATATTATATATATTTTTTTCTTATATCAAAATATCTTGTAACAATCTTTAATACATATGATGTTTTTGTTTTTTAACCCATTTTTACATTTCATTATTTTTTTATTTTATTTTTATATATGTTTTTTTTTTTTATAGTTTTTTTTTTATAGTTTATTTAACACAATTTATTCTTAAAATTTGATTCTTTTTTTGTTGTTTTTTCTTTTACCAAGAAAAAGATACATTTTAAACTTTAATGATTAATTAAAGGTCTTAATTGATGTTACTATTTAAATTTTGGCTGTTTGTGTTAACTGTTTTGTCTGAAGAAGGTTTGGAATAGTCCGAGGGAGCGCTTACATTACATTAATTTAATATTTGTAATGCTGCTTGCTGGCTTTTTTCCCAGTTTTTTTTTTTTTTTTAGCTACTTGCATCTGAAACACAGATATGCATTGGGCATTCCAGTTATGCATGCATGTGCAGGTACAACAGCTGTTTCCCAATACATCAATCCTACCTCCTTTGTGATCTGTGAGTGTTTAGTCAGACAACATCAGTATCCCCTACTACAGGATCAGATAATGTGATGCATACCTGTATGTACATTTCCAAGCGTGTGTCCATTTCAAAGTGACAGAATATATACTGTATGTCTGGGGTACTTTCCCCTGTTTACTGCTTGTATATCTATACCAACAGCCATGCCATGTCAGTCTTTCAGATGGTGACACATATTACCACCATACATTTGCAATGGCTTACTGCTAGCTTGTGTTATACTGATGGGTATTATTTGTGGCACTGCAGTTGTGAGGACTTGTCCCTGTCATCAGCAGTAGTGGGCAATGGCCACCAGGCTTACCTCAACATGCATATATACTGACCACTCTCACACGATATGGGACACACACCAACCTAACACACACATAACTGCATATTGTGTAGATGCTACAACCTATCCTGCTACCTTGGCCACTTCTGTACATCTGTGCTCCACTGGTATTATACCTACATATACATGTTACTACATTTCTACATAGTGTTGTGGGGGGCACACCTGACTGTTACAACATGTGTACATCACATTGGGGGGCACACCAGACCATTACTACATAATTCAGTAGGGTTGGGGGAAGCACACCTGACAGTTTCTGCATTCCTACACAGAATTGTGGGGTACACCTGACTATTTCTACATATCTACACAGGATTGAGGGGGCACACCTGACTGTTACTACATTTCTACGTAGGATGGGGGGCAAACCTGACTATTTCTACATTTCTACACAGAATTGGGGGGCACACCTGACTGTTATTGCATTACTATGTAGGATGGGGGGGCACACCTGACACTTGTACACATTTGCTATGACTGTACTGGTATGTCAGGTAATCCATTTCATCCTGTATTCTAACCTATCATGCTGACTAGAGGCATATCAGTGTACTACAGATCTTAGCTTTAATTGACCTACATATTAGTTTCTGACTTCCTACCCTTCAGAACAAACATCCCACTGCCTGACCTGCTGTAGTCTGTCTGTGTAGGGCTGGGGGTAGGTTACCCATAGGCATCATTCAGAGGCCATAACACAGCCTTTGTTTGTGTTTGTCTACACCTCTCCTGCTGGTTGTGACTGTTTCTGGTTATGTGATCCCCCCTGACTGACATGTGTGAATCACTTACCTTGTGGGTGTCCCAATATCGAAGGTGGTGCTGCTGGGCTGCCTATGTTGGATGCACATAGTACAATCCCACCACATGGTTGAGCACAGGTAGTGTCATGTTTGGCATCCCTTTTACTGTATGTGAGAGTCAGAGAGAGGTTTTATTTCCAGGGTCCCACCTGTGTCAGTGTATGTGCTATGCATCGCCTCTTTGCCAAGGCCAGGGCATGCTGAGCATGCCTCCTTCTGCCTACTGGGGAAGGCTCAGGTTGTTCCTCCTCCAAGTCACTCTGTGCCTGTGCAGGCCTTGGCAATGGTGGGGGGCTGTGTGGCCCTGCCCCGTGCTGTTCCTGCTGCAGCTGTTTCCACAGGATCATATTGTGCAGCATGGCACATACAATGACAATCTTGGTACATGTAGCTGGTGAGTACTGCAAGGCTCCACTGGATGTGTCCAGACACTGGACTTGTGACTTGAGCATCTCAGACACATGCTCTACTATAATTCTGGTCTGTGTGTGTGCCTCATTATGGAGTTCTTGTTTGAGTGTGTGTGCATTTCTGATGGGCGTCATCAGCCATGGCTCAAATGCGTATCCAGCATCCCCCACTAGGTGATAGTGAGGGATGTCCCCATTGACAAATCTCTGGTACAGCTGCGTCAGATACCAGATGTGGGAATTGTGATAGCTTCCAGGGCAGCCAGCACACATATTCATTATTATGTCCTGGGCATTGCATACAACCTGGCAGTTGATGGAGGGGAAGCCTTTGTGGTTGATGTAGACCCTAGTCTGCTCACCAGGTGGTGCTTTGATGCTTTGTGCATGCAGCCTATACCACCTACTACCTCAGGGTATTCTGCTATTTGGTGGAACAGTTGCATATTGTTGGCCAATGCCTCACAGGTGTTGGGGAAATATACATGATCACTGACATGTGCTGTCATCGCATCCAGGAACTGGTGGAGTACCCTGGATGCTGATGCCTGTGAGATCCCCATCATATCACCAGATGGCCTTTGGAAGGTACCTGTAGCTAGTATTCTTAGGCTTACACATACCTTGGTATCCACTGGGATGGGTTCCCCTCTGTTAGTTCTGTGTGTGAGGCATGGCCAGCACAGATCAAAAATTCACTGTAGGAGGTCCTTGTCCACCCTATTGTGCTCCACTATCTCCAGCTCATGTAGCCCTTGGTAGGTTACCCTGGGTCTGTACACTTTTCTCCGTCTCCTCACTGTAGGTTGGATGACAGCATTCACATCCTCATACCCCTTAGCCTCTTCCACAAGTTGTTGTATGATAACTATTGCAGCCCCTATCATTTTGTTGTTTTGTTTGTTAAAAGTTCCCCGCTTGTATACATTATTGGTGTAGAGTGTGGGAAAAACCAGAGAGGGAAGGTGTTTATATAGTTTATAGTAGTGTTCTGGGCTGGGCTGGTCTGCTGCCTGTGTAATTGGCTGATTCTGATGCATTTCACCTGCCACCTATGCTAGTTCTCTTAGATTACCTTTCTACTGCTGTTTTCCCTTCCCATTGCCTTCCTGTTTAAGCCCAGGGGTGCGCCGCACAAACAGAGTGCTCAAATGTGCACAGAGCTATTTCCTGGTTTAACTTTTCTTTTTCCTTTAAAACCTGGTGCACAGCGTGCACTCCTGCTTAGCAATGTAAAGAGTGCTAGGCAGACTCAGACGCACCCCTTTGCTTAGCTGTGCTTAGCTAGGAGCAAACCTGAACCACAGGGCTCCAATCCGCTTACAGTATGCCTGACACACACCCCTATGATGTCAGATAACTCCTAGGCTTGCACCAAGCTATTCCTGCTCTTACACTGTTGGGACCTGACTAGCATGCTGGGGAAAACTGGGATTCACTATCATTCCCCTCATTTCCATTGACTTTAATGGTAGAATAGTGATTTTAGTTAGAATGCTTATTTTAGGTTTATTTTCATATTTTCCCCCGATCCTATTTGTGCGCTGCTACCCTACGCCGAAACAGTCAAGATGGGCTAAAAAATATAAAAGTTGATTTTTTATTTTTTTAACCTGTTTGCAATGCCAATGGCCTTATACTTGGCCATTGGCATGCTTCCTGACTGATATCCAGCCTTTATTTGGAGCTGTCACGTCTTTTTTTGGATTTTGCAGAAATATGTACTAACACTAACCTTCTTTTCTTTCTCTAGTCACCTAGTCCTTTTGCCAAGAGTTCAGTTTCCTGAATCATCACAAATTCACCTAAATTTGGGATTCTGAATTGAATGATTTGCATTGGATTTGCATACAGGGTTTTAGTCCATGTGCCCAGCTGCAGCATGCCCTGCATGCACGGCAGGCATATTGCCTACTAGAGCTCCTGCACTAATCCTGCACACAAGGCTTGCAGAATCCAGGGGAGAGTTCTTTCTAATATTTGTTGGAAGATCATTCCAGGCTTTGACAATGTGGTGAGACTACAGGCATTTTCCAGCATTTTTATTAGGCTTATGAACTGATAGAAATTGTTTGTCTTTGGATCTTAGAGATCTAGGAGGAAGGTAGCTAGGAAGGATGGGGGTTAGAGCAAGGCAGGCAGTGGATTTCTATATAATGTTGTGGGCAGTTAAAAGTTATATGAAGGAGAGATATTGTGGTAGCTCTGGTTATCCTAATGATTAGAGACAGGTACAGTGGTGAGTAGAATTAGGAGAAAATGTGGCAAATTTTGCAATTTTATTGTAGAAAGCTTCAAGTTTAGATAAGAGGGAGATCTGGAGGTTGGTAAGGATATTTGCACCATATGATAGGGAAGGTAATATGTATGTGTTAGCAAGACACTGTACAGATGCAGGAACCAGAAAACCACTAACAATAAGGAACTCAGAAAAAAAATTAATAAATCCACTTATTAAAGTTTTTTTGGAATTTCTTATCATTGGTGGTTTTCTGGTTCCTGCACCTTTACAGTGTCTTATTATTTTATTTGGTTTCGAGTAGGTGTGTTTTCCACTCTTGACACTGGTTTCCTGCTTTAAGTGATGTGTTAGCAAGAGGGATTCTGGTGGATCGGTTAAGAAAAGAATGTCTGTAGAGCATGCCTACTTTCTGTAATGTTACTTTGGATGTGGCAATCCTATTTTAAATTTCATTGATGATTATGCTTAGCAGGTTAGTCTTTGGGAGGTAACATGTGAATTTTGTTTTATTGGTGTTAGGTAGCAGTTGGGAGTTGTTTTAATCAGAGTTCCATAGATGAAAAAGCTTCTTGGGTTATGAGGTGCAGGTCAGTTAGGTTATCTGATGATCAAATATTAGTTGAGTTGTCTGCATATTGGATTAATTTGGATTTCTTCATAGCTGCTGGAAGCTGTTGAAGACTAGGAGGTGGAGGGTGAGAGGGTCACTTAGTGATCTAAAAAGGGCAAATTTTTAAAACTATTTACTACCACAGCATAGATTCACTTGGAGGACATTTTAAGCTTAGCCAATTCCTTTTTGGTGTTTGAATTAACATTTCCTGATTGGTCTTACCTATCCTATGGCTGATAATTGTATATTAGCCCTAGTTAAAATAACTGTGATTATACCATAGATAATTTGAGGGGACCCATGTAAGGGATGCAGCATTTAGAACTTCCTCTATCCATTAGTGGCACAAAGGGCAATCCTAGAGTACATTTTCTATTACCCATCCTTAGATCCAATTTGCACTTGAATATGGACAGGGATGAGCTTTGTTTTACTTAAATGGAGAGTCTGTTCTGGATCAGTGGTAGCCTCTGTGATATATATATATATATATATATATATATATATATATATATATATATATATATATATATCCACAACGTTCAGTTTAGATACCTGGACTGAGTACTTCTGATCCCATTTGACTTGTTGGTGTTCAGTAGGACCATCTGTATTAGGTTATAGGATGCCTTGTATGTCAGACATATCACCTCTAAGCACTCTGTAGGATACTGAGTACAGTAAACTTTCAGTTAACCAGCACCCATGAGGACTGGTAGATGCTGGATAACTGTAGTTTCTGGTTGCTTGAGAGTTACTATTAAAAATAGGCCTGATTAATACTGTACCCTATACTATTTGTTTGGTTGGACTTGTTCTTAGGTTGTGGAGAGAGGGAATGTATTCCTATCTTACTTTTTAAAACTCTAAACATCTAAAAATGTAAGGTATGTCTGTGTGTGTGTGTGTGTGTGTGTGTGTGTGTGTGTGTGTGTGTGTGTGTGTGTGTGTGTGTGTGTGTGTGTGTTTGGTGGGGGGGGAGCAGAAAGTGCAACACATGAAAATCATACTGTATTTCTTTGATTATTTGTTTCTGGTTGCTTGAGTTCCGGTTAACTGAGAGTTTACTGTATAGTGATAAATCTTTAAGGTGGTCCATGCAAGACCTATTGTTTAGGACTTTTATCCTTTTAGTAAGGTATCTCTGTGGGTATTCCAATTGTTGCATGGGGTTGGACAGATACATGCCAAAGTGGGCATTATACAAAATGACTGACCTAATGAGGGCTTTATAAATGGAGACAATAACATCTCTAGATCTAGTCACAATCAATTTGTTTATAAGCTGTACAATATAGAAAGACTTTCTTATGCCTTTGGGCACATGTTGGTCAAAAGTTAGGTCACTGTATAAACAAGCTACCAAATGCCAAACAACTGGGTCAGTTCAGAGAGGGCATTGTCATGATTCTGACAACAGTTATTGTTTGGGACAAACCTTCCTGCATGATGGTTAAGTCATTCGAGGATTCAATAACTGGTCCTAGCTTGCAGTCACCTCAAACTTAGTCGGCCAAAGCCCTTTGATATTTCCTTTTACTTTTGAGATGTATATGCCAAACAGAAAAGTCTCAGCACCAAACCCTAGGGAACTCCATTGGTGATTGGTCTCTTTCCCTATTTTGATCTCCCTCATCCTGTGAGCAAGTTGGTAATCCAGCTATTGATGCACGTGTTTGCTCCTATATTATTCATCTTTTGTACTATACCTAAGTAGGGGATTGTGTCAAAAGGCTTGGCCAGGTCAAGGTAATGTGGTGTGAACTGTTCTACCTTCATTCATTGCTTTGGTGACAATAGTAAAGCTTAATATTTGCCCATGATTTTGAGCCTTTCACACTTTCCACTGGGCTGTTTTCAAACCATATGCTTCTTACACGTTTAGGGCTATGCATATATGTATGCTTTCTTTGATTCACCTTCCTGATTGTATTAAATTATATTCTTTGTATGATACAGCACCACTTGTTAGAATGTGTTTTAAATTTGTAATTTTGAACAGTCTTCTAGTACGCAATGAAACAAAATGTATGAACCAATAATGACAAAACTACCCATTTCAGAAAATTTCAACCATAAAACACCACACAGACTTCTATCATTACAATCCACCAATGTCAGTAAGTATGCAAAATCTCTGCAGAAGTCATCTAAATAATTCCTCATTAAAGGTATCTGTAACTAATGAAGAGGTGGCTGCTAGCAAACAACTTTATATTTCATTGTTTCGCCTACAAATAAAGTACCTGTTGCCCTTGAAGAATAAATTTCCTAGGTTACACTAAAAAAATAAACTAGTAATATTGCAATAGGGAATGGACAGCAAACTGATAACAGGTTCATATAGTTACTAGGTAACTCCTCCAAGGGAAGAAATTCAAAGGACTGCAGCATCCACTCCCTTTAAAGTACAGCATCAACAATCCATCTACATACTGGGGGAGTAGAACCCACAGCCTTCTGCATCAAACAAGCATACTACCTGCTGTACTACTAACAATGCAAGCACCTTAGCATAAGCAGCACTAAACTTCTCTTCCCCTGAAGCTCTCAGCTCCTTGTAAAACCCACTTGACACTCAACTGAAGCTCTCAACTTCACAGCACAAGAAATCTGGAAAATGCCAAAATTTGGGGGGGGGGGGTCAAAGGCCTATAACCAGGGACACATTTTAAATATTACTTGTATAATCTTAGAAAGTTGCTAAAATATAGAGTTTTGTGTTGCTATATGTTTCCCAAAAAGATAGGAAGACTGAAACTTAAAGGGCTATCATTTAGTGAGTTCAGTACTCACTGATTTGCCAGAAAACCACACTTTTTAAAAGGAACAGACCAAAAGTATGAGAAAAAATATTCTGTGAAAATCTAGACAGTTGAGAGCTATGTACTCAACTCCCAGAATCACATGTGGTGATATGGGTAGAGAATTCAGTCTCTTGTACCTAAGGTACAGAGTTTAACTAGGGCATTTTACACACACACACACACACACACACACACACACACACACACACACACACACACACACACACACACACACACACACACACACACACACACACACACACACACACACACACACACTCTGGCAGCATTGATAGGTAAGTCACTCTGGCAGCAGTGATAGAAAACCCACACTCTACAGCAATGATAGAAAACCAACGCTCTGGCAGCAATGAAAACAAGCCAGCACACCCAAGCAGCTGAAGCAGAAAAAAACACACACACCAGGGTCAGTAGAAAACCAACACTCAATACCATGACAGCAATGCAAAAGATCATTGATCAACTCTCCTTACCGATGGTTGACAGCATGGCAGCAATGTAAAACATCAACTCTCCTTACCGACGGACACTGGACAGCAAAACACATCAACTCGAGCTAAGTGCTAAGTAAGATCAACTCTCTCTCCTTACTATGGCAGCTGCAATGAAAATTTCTCCTCTCAAAATATACAGCATTATAACTCCTATAGTTTAACTTCCGTGCATGCTTTTGTGTTTAAATGTCAGTGTGCAACGCACGCATGGGTCCTCCATTGGGTCCTGCTTAAAGAAAAATACTTCATTAATTTTTCCCCAAGATACAGGTCTTATTGCTGTAAATGTGTGTGTGTGTGGGAGTGCTCCCTCCCCCTCGCTGTGTGGTTCTGATGCCCTTGGATTTCTTAGCAGATAAATGAAGATTATTTATAAAGATGTTGAACTCTAGGGGCCCAAGGATGGATCCTTGGAGAACCCCTGTGATGTTTGGTAGAAAGGGAGAAAGAGAGCCATGCCACTTAACTGACTGTTGTCTTTTTTACGAGTAACTTTTGAACCATGCAAGGGAGGGTGATATGAGACCAAGAGAGGAAAGTTCATGTAATAGCTTAGTATGTGAGACTGTATCAAATGCCTTAGAGAGGTCTAGAAACAGTGCAGGAACAAGTTTACCAGAGTCTCTGGCATCATTTATGGTATCCATGAAGGGTAATACAGTGGTTGATATGCTGTCATGTGTTCTGAAGCCATGCTGTACTGGAGACAGTAGTGTTTTATGGACAAAATAATTAATGAGTTGTAAATGTATAAATATTTCAAGTATTTTGGACAAAGATGATAGGACTGCAATGGTGCAGTGGTTAGACAGATCAGAAGAGTTGCCTCCTTTGTATAGTGGAATAATGTATGACGTTTTCCAGACGCATGGGACATATGATTCAGAGACTGATCTGTTGAGCCTGAGCAGCAAGCTTGAGATATTCTGCAGTGAAGTTATTTGCAGAGACTGAACTGGGCTTGAGTTTTTGGAAGTTTCTTTATGAAGTTGCTGGAGATTGAGTGGAGTGCAAAGGTTAAAGCAGTAGCACTGGGACATGGACTGAAGGCAGTATTTCTTTTCAGTATAGAAGTACTTAAAGCAGGGAATTGATTTAGTAGTTAGAGCACAGGTGTTGTTTGTCACAAAATTGGAGATGCTGTTGATGAAGTGACAGTTATGGAGTGTGGCAGTTTCATTAGGGATTTATTGGGGTAAGGGCTAGGATTAAGTTTTGTGCCTAGTTTGAGAAGTTGATTGATTGATGACCAGAATTTTTGGGGTTATGAGAAATGTTAGTTTGCAGGTTGATACAGAAATTTTATTTATCAGTGATAATGATATTTTTGACTTTGTTTTGAAGTTGTTTCTAGTATAGTAGTTTGCCAGGGGGTTTGGATTTTTACCATTCATTCCTTGCTTTGTCTCTTAGTGACATTTAGGAAAATTATGGAATAAACTTCAAATAAATAAAATAAAAATAAATAAATTGTTTGGTGGCACATGACAGTCATGGGCCATGAGTGTCTTTAATTCTTTAAGTCCGAGTGAGAGCTAAGCTATACAGAATGGTTAGCAATTTGGTATTAAAGAGATGTACAGCTTCATCGAGAGGAAGAGTTTTTAGTATTGACCAATTAGTGGATTTTAATATGTTCAGAAAGGTCTGTATATTGAAGTTTGTTAGGTTATGGATAGTCTTGTATACATGTGTACTAGGAATATGTTTTGATATTCTTATGGTATAGGATTTCAGGTGATTACTAAGAGTGCTAGGAGTACCTGATTGTGTATACTTGCTTGGATTGGATACTAGAATCCAGTCTAAGGTTGATCCTTGTGTGCTGTCTTTGTCATACCTTGTAGGGATTGCTACTAGTTGAGAGAAGTTGTAATAATTTATGGAGGCAGCGGGAGAGGTAGATGTAAGAGCAACGGTGACATCACCAAGAATGATTGTTTCATTAAGAGATATTTGTAGAAATCCAATATAGGACTTTTTCAAATGCAGGGATGTTTTGATCCAGGGTGGTGTAAACGACTACTTTACACAGGTTCTTTGAATTGTTTATTTTTAGAATAGTTATGAGTAGTTCACCATTATCAAGTTTAGGGATGTGGCCAGAGTAATTAGTAACAGTGAAGATACAATTGTAAAATAAGGCAATTCCACCTGCTTTTTTATGTAATCTGTATAGCCTGATTAAATTATATCCTGGTGGTAGTGTTTTCACATCTTTTATGTCAGGTTTAAGCCAGATTTCTGTGGCAGCTAAGTGATCAAGTGTATGTAATGCAACCCAAGCATGGAAGTCTGAGATTTTGTTGCAAATGCTTCAAAAATTGAGGGTAATGGATTTCAAATGTTTGCTATGTGATGAGTTTATAGGGTTGGGGAGAGGTAATGGGGAAGAGGTTTGGCCTGGATTCTGATGAACATCACTAGAGAGGGAGATTAATGAAATGTAGTTAGACAGTTCCTTTGAGTATAAAAGGGAATGTAATCATATAGTAATGAGGCTTAGTAACTTTGGAAATATATTGTGAAAGTTTTATTTTTGTAGAGGGTAAAGTATAAGTTTGAAGTAGACTAGGTGATATGTCAGAGAAACGTTTTATGTTGTGAGGAAAGGCTGTGGATGATGTTATGGAAGTGATATGGGAATTTATATTGGATGTATTGTAGCTTCCTTGTTGAAGTAGGAAAAGAAAAGCTAAAGACAGGTGGGTTAAGAGTGTTAGTGTTTGGGGGGGGCATGGTGTTTGCTTAGAGCAGGTGTAGTAGGATTTTGAAAATGTTTGTTGCGATTAAAGGTGGTAACAATATAAAATGAGGTGCATGTAGCTAAGGGATATGTTAGAAGTACATGTAATCCTATATGAATTACAAGGATGTACTTCTTGGTACATTGAAGGTGCTGACAAGAGCATTCTTGGCTAACATCAAAAACCAAAACAATTCTAACTTCATTAACTCTAATACACTGACATAGGAATGAGGTCCCCTTCCACCATTAGAAACCTAAAATACTTGGATAAATTAAACCAAAAGAGGCCTTTACAACTTTGGTTCTCTTCTTTGCTTTGCTAAGGAACTAGAAATGGTTCTGTACACATTGTAGCAAAAAAGAGTTTAGGGTTCACGAGGCTGATGCATGTGATATCCCCTGCATCTTCTTTTGGTTATTGAAATGTCTCGGTAATTATAATGGCTAAGGCTACACAGACTTTATTTTCTACAAAGATAGGCATGCAATCCATCTCCTTTGATTTCATCTGTAGACAATACAGTTCAACTATGTCCTTTACAGTATTCCTCTCAACTCAGAGATGGTCAGACGTCTTTTATTCTGTGAGCTGGGATTATGTATGGCACTGTCTGCACCTCCTGCAGTAGCATGGATGGATGTGATGCACAATGCTGGCTCCCAACACATGTTGTTTCTATTCTCTCCACGGATTTCATTGTACACCATTACTCCCAGCATTCAAAATGGATATGAACCACCATGTTATTCTTTTCTGAATCAGTCTGCCATTTTGAGTTCCCTTACTTGAATAATTCGCGTGGCTCATTTTCATGAGTTTCATTATTTCTATGTCATCATGTTGTCATTAGCATGTACTGTATAGTGAGCTATTTTGGCTATTGTGTGGTCACACCACTTATATCTTTGAATCGACTGAATGCTACTCGTGGCCCCTACCTATGCTAAATTGCACAAGGCCATATAATAACTATCTATAACTCTCAGCCACGGTGCTAATGGAAATATTATATACCAACAGTACATCTTCTGAATTATATCATTTTTTCAAGGGCAAACCCCAAGATTTGGAATGTTTTAGGAATATTGAAAATCCATAAAAAAGTTCTGGATCTTCCATTCAAGTTCACTGTTGGTATTTGGAGCAATAAGACTGAACTTTTAACAATGTTTGTAGATTTTTATTTAACAAATCTTAGGGCATATTTTGTATAAGCTGAGAAATCTAGAATGGCTGTGTGTCATTATCCTATACTTTTCATGACCCTGGTGTTGAGACATTATTGTCTAGAATTCCATTGTCTATGTACTGTACAATGCATTATAGGAACATTGTAACAGCTGGCCCAGTTGTGGTTGAAAATGGTCTATCAACCTGTCCACTTAACCAGTTAGCAAACTATAAATAAATAAATAAATAAATACATGTATACATATATACATAAATCTATTTCAACTAGATAAATAGAAACTATTGTTATGTTAATGGAAGTGATTCTAATGAATAATTATTTTTTTGAGAGTAAAAGTTATCAGCAAATGCAGGTGTGGCAATGGGGCAATGATGGCTGCACATTTGCAAAAATTGTTATGGCAGAGTAGGAAGAACATGTGTGGGTATTTAAAACAAATTACGCTTTACATTTACTTCATATTTGATTTATGTATGATCCACACAAGAAGTGAGGAATAATTTAATGAGCTGATTATGTGTTGAAATGTTACTATTTCCTATCTATCGTTTATTGGGTAGTGAGCTAAATGACAGACCTACTTGTTAGAATATTCTGGTATTGGGGTAAATTTTAAAGAAAGGAGAAACTCTCAGGGTAGGATTCTAAAGGAAATTTGTGTACAGCACAGCACATTGAAGGAAAGCTTCAGTGAATGAACAGTGGAAGTGATTCCATACAGTACACTTAACCAAGCCCTAGGAGTTTTTTATTCATTATATGATAATTATGGAATTCTCACATGTCTGCCAGATTCTAAAACACAGCAAGCATGCCAAACACAACTTAAATATGACAAATTGCTTTGCCAAGAACTTCATGAAGGCATTCGGTGAAGGCTACATTTATTACCACAAGAGAAAGCTGTTTGTTATGGAATCCTGTGGAAGCAATGTGACACCCCAGCACTGGCCCAATAATCAAGGAGCCTCAGTCCTCACCACTGGCAACAGTGGGAGACATACATACTGGGAGGATGACAAGTACACACACAGTAAAGTACACTTTCCCTTAAGAGCACACAGAGACCAAAGTTAGTCTGGAGCTGGTTTCTCCCTCTTTCTCCAGATCCCCAATAAGACTCCCACTGACACAGCTATAGGGTTGAGATCTCAGCTGAGTGGCCAAGCCAAGACCTTCAGCACCCTCTCTGTCCAACCAGTGCTTCATGCCCCTGCCCAATTAGCTCACACACACACACACACACACACACACACACACACACACACACACACACACACACACACACACACACACACACACACACACACACACACAACACACCTGGGAAAGGCTGGCACAGGTTTACTAGCTATGTCCCCTTCTGCCCAGACTATAAGGTAGTTTTCACTGCCACCAGCCACTACTTATCAGCTACTTTGAGGCCTTTCGCAGAGGTTGTCCAATCTTACTGTGTAATATTATTAATCCAAATGGTGGTTTGACCAAGAGCAAGGCTATTAGGAGTGGCTTGCACAGTATCACCAAATCGATATGCAAGCACTTTAAGAGCTTAAATATCTCTAGAGATAGACCAGACACAACTGAAAGATTTAAATATATTTAATAATAAACAATAAAAGACAAGAAAATACTCAGTAAACAATCACAGTGACTTCAGGGTTAAAAATCACAGGAAATATTTTAAACAACATTGTAGGACAGCCTCAAATAAATAAAGAAAACATCTAAGCTATAATGCACTATATTCCCAACTGTATCTAAGAGAACTGACTTACTTATTCATAGCAAGGCAAGAAAAATGTGGTGAGAGGGTTTTCCAGTTGATGTTGACAGGTCAAAGACAAAAACAAAATGCCCAGTCCCTCTCTCTGAGAGTTCTTAAATTAATATCTCAAATACTGCTGCTGGGATACTTGCACATCACTTCTTGTCATCTGACTCTTCCAGGAAAGAACCCCCACTGCAGCTGGTAGCATTTAGCCTCTCCCTATGAAAACATATAGACCTTAGATTTTTTGGCAAATGGTGGAAGTCATAAAACAATTTACATTCCTCCACACTTAGACAATACAAAAAAGTCTAATTCTAGACATTATGTCATCTCATCAGAGCCTCCAAATGCACTCTCTCGTGGCACTCCTAAAAATGGAGAACATCAATATCTGTGTGGTAACTGGGACCTGGTTCAAGGCTCCAGAGAACACCCCTGCAATACCAGGCTACAACTCTTACCACACTTTTCGGCCACCAAAGCAAGACCGAAACACTAAAGGTGGAGGAGTGTCCATATTCACTAAGGATATTCACACCTCCAGGCTAGTTGCCCAACACAATGCATCTGAAATTCTCCAGGTGCAACTAACACTAGGTAAGACTGACATCCAAATTGTAGCTTGCTACAGATCCCCCACCATGCCCCAGGATTCTCACTACACCTTTCTAAACATACTGGAAAATATTAAGTTACAAATAAACACCCTAATACTCTGTGATTTCAACTACCCTGCCATTAACTGAGAAAACTACTTGGGTACCAACACCTTTTCCAAATGGTTCTTGGAATTCATAAATTCCAATGCCCTGTATTAACTAATCCGTTGTCCCAGCAGGGGCTCCAATATCCTAGACCTGGTCATTACCAACATGGGAGAGAGATGCTCCACACCAGTGGTCACCCCCTCATTGGTCAGGTCTGACCATAAGCAAATCACCCTTGACATCCACATCCCAACCTCACCCACCAGTAAGGAAACCTCTGAAAAACACTTATCCAAAGTCAACTTCATGCTACTCAAGTCTGAAGTGACAAACTTCATGACACCCATGCAGACGGCAGCTGAAAGTTTGACTGCTGAATCCTACACTAAGACACTGTATGACCACATCCACTCGTGCATGAATCATGACATCACAAATAAAGACGCTCTCCTCCAAAAAAAGGAAGCCAGTCTGGTGGTCCCCTACCATAAACAAACTATACAACAGAAGAATGAAACTGTTGCAGAAAAGAGGAAAATCCCAGGATGCAAAAAAACGTCCTTACCAGCCTCAGTAAGAAGTTGAGATCCCTCATAAAATCCTCCAAAGCTAGTTACGAAAATAAAATTGCCAAAGATTCCAAAGACAACCACAAGGCATTCTATAGGTATGTCAAGAATCTAAATAGCAATGCTCAGATATGCTCTGAGCTACAACAGAATGGGATTAAATATACTGATCCCAAGGATATTGTCAATATCTTGACAAGTCGATTTAGTGCCAACTTCACCCACTCTTACCCCCTAAAGGGCCCATCTCAATACCAAAAGATTGCCAAATTCTGGTAATCATGGCCACACAGTTAAAAAACACACTCTCCAAAGCAAAGAATACAGCATCCATGGGAGCAGATGACATTTTGGGCTGTGTACTACATGAACTCAAAAATGAACTGGCACCTCACCTAAGTGTTATGTTTAATCATAGCCTCACCTCAGGCTTCAGTGACACACAGCTACAGTTATCCCACTCCACAAGGGGGGATCCATCTTGGATCCCAGGAACTGCTGTCTCATCAGTCTGACAAGCCTGATCTGCAAGGGCATGGAACACATTATCATGGAACTTATAAACAAAAACATTGGCAACCTTTAAACACTGGACCCCACCCAGTTTGGGTTCGTGAAGGGCCAATCTTTTCTCCTGAACCTGATTGACTTTTTCAAATCAGTTTCTAGAGCTGTGGACGAGGGTAAGGCAGTCCACACAGCCTATCTGGACCTCACCAAGGCCTTTGACATCATCCCCCACTCTGGAATCATAGATACATTTACTAAGTTGGGCATAAATCCCTACATCACTTGATGGGTTGCCAACTGGGTTACTGACAGAACCCAGACTGTAAAAGTAGTTGACTCCAAATCCAGCTTATACAAGTGACAAGTGGAGTACCTCAGGGTTCAGTCCTGGGACCGCTCTTGTTTGGCATCTACTTCTCTGAAGTACAGGCCAGCATGAAAGGACTCTGGCTAACAAAGATCACAGATGACTGCAAACTGGGAGCCATTATTGAATCCCCAAATGATGTGGATATTCTACAAAAGGGCCTTACAGAAACAGATGCTTGGTGCTAGAGCAATGTGCTTAGGCTTAATGCCGAGAAATGTATAGTTATCCCCTTTAGGAAAAAACATGTACCCATGAATTACCACATAGGTGTCAGTACACTAAACACCGAAGGTGACATGAGAGACTTAGGGACACAGGTGGACAGTGGTCTCACCTTCGATAACCACATCACCACAACAGTCAGGAAATCCTTCTATGCGGCACACCTCATCACTAAGGACTTTTCATCCAGAAAAAAGGAGGTCATTGTCCCACTGTACTCATCCCTCATTAGACCCATTATAGAGTACAGCACCCCATTTGGTATGTACCTCACAGGACATCTGCAACAGATGGAAAGGCTGCAGAAATACCTCACTAAAAGAATCACAGGCCTAAAGCAGTTGACCTATGCTGACCATCTAAAAAATCTCCAACTATACTCTGTGGCATATCGTCTACTCAGAGGTGATCTCTGCTTAACATAAAAGGTCATGTCAAACCTTGAGCTGTTGGACATGTTCCACTTAAAGAAATCCCAATCTCTCAGAGCCATACGCTCCAGGGATCTAAACCTTGTCATCATAATGAACAAAACATGCTGGAGGGATAGGTTCCTGACCCAGAGACTCCCCATACTCTGGAATAGACTGTCCATACATGTCAAGCAGAGCACTTCCTTGGCCCTCTTCAAAAGGAACCTTGACGATTGGATGGGAGTTAGGAAATTCACCCCAGGGATCATGTCAGTCACCCTGCTAGACAGTGGTCTAGGGAAGTAAATATTGTGGGAAGAAATATTCAGGGAATTGTTATGGCTAGGCTTGTATAGGCCCTAGGGCCAATAGCCTACTAACAGCCTATGAACCTATGTCTGCTACTGCACTGAAACTGACAGATAACATCCCTTTTGTTTATGGCCCAGCCATAAAGTAACTCACCCTCAACCATTCCTCTGAAGTTTCAGTCTCTCCTGTTAAAATACATGCATCTAAACAGTTACTATAGTGTATAAAAATATCTCTTCAACACACGTCTGTACAATATGACATACGGTTCTACTACATTTGTAACACAGGCATATGAATCATGTTGCTATTCACAAATGACACACAACCACTTACAAAATTCCAAATAGCTGGGCTGACAGAATCTCCTTCTGCCACATTTCTGTATAAATCATATTAATATTCACAAATGACATATAATTATTTACAACATTCCTGATAGCTGGGCTGGCAGTTGCTTGTTTTGTTACATCCCTCCCCCACAAAGACTCAGGCTAGTTTTCCAAGTGACCCTTGAGAAACACTGCTTGAGTGGATTGAGCCTATCTGGGAATACACTATCCCATTCCTGTTTTGAGATTCTAGCTGTCTTGGTATTGCTGACCCCTGTACAGCGCTGCACTGTCTTATCATATACCTGCAACCTTAGGCTCCACCATAGTGATTTGGGATTTGGGTGGCTGACTGGCTCCCTGTATCCATAGATCCCACTCAGACTCCTCCTGCCTTGTACTGCAAATATTTAGCACCGGGGCCTCCCTATTATGCTAAGGTTTCTTCATCATCTTAACATGGTACAGTTTGTGCCCCTGCCTCCTGCCTAGTAATTATACCATGTAGCTAACATCACTGACCTTCCTTACCACTTTGAAGGGTCCCTCCCAAGCTCCCTGCAGCTTGTTGTGTCTGACAGGAATGAGAACCATTGCCTACTGCCCTACAACATACTTTCTAGTTTGAGCATTCCTGTCATACCAGAACTTTTTGTGCTGTTGGGCTTCTGCCAGGTTCTCTTGGGCCAAACCCATCAGCTCCCTGAGCCTTGTCCTGATGTTTAGGACATATGCCACAACAGACTCCTTGTGCAATTCACACCCACCCTCACACTCACCTCGAATCAAATCTAGACGTTCCCTCACCCTTTGCCCATATAGCAACTCAAAGGGTGAAAAACCTGTGGATTCTTAGGGCACCTCTTTGTAAGCAAACAGTAGATGGGGCAAATATTTATTCCACTCCCTCTTAAACCGGTCTGCAAATGCATGTAGCATGGTCTTGAGTGTAGCATTTAACCTCTCAACCAGACCATTATTCTGGGGATGGTAGGGGTGTTTTTTAGGTGCTTTACCCCACAGTGCTTCCACAGACAAACCAGCAGATCTGACATGAAACAGGCACCTCTGTCAGTCAGTATTTCTTTTGGGAAACCTACCCTGCTGAAAATCTCTAACAAAGTAATTGCCACCTTTTCTGCCTCAATGTAAGACAGAGCCACTGCCTCAGGGTATCTGGGAGCATAATCTATTACCACTAGGATATATTTTTCCCTGTGAAACTTGAGCGACTCAAAAGTCCCACAATATCCATAGCTACCCTCTGAAATGGCTCCTCAAACACAGGCAAAGCCATCAAAGGAGACTCAACCTTGTTTCCTGCCTTGGCTAACTTTTGGCACTGCTCACAGGTCATGCAGTACCCTGTTACATATCTGTAAATCCCAGATCAATTAAAGTTCTGTATAATACATCTCTTGGTATGATTTATGCCCATATGACCTGCAAAAGGAATATCATGGGCTATGGCTAGAAGTGCCAGACAGTAGGCTCTGGGCACTACCAACTGCTGTATCCTTTCACCCTGTAGCCCTCCCTCAGGGGTCCACTCTCTATACAGTAACCCTTTATCCCAGTCTACAGATTCCCCCTTCCCTTGAGAATCAAGTGCCTCATTAGCTACCTCCCTCAGGCCTTGTAATGTAGGGTCTGAGAGCTGAGCCAGTCTCAACTCTCTCTTTGTAACCCTTCCCAGCTCTCCTTCCACAGGAAGTCTGGTATCCTCTGACAGCAGTGCCTCACTGTCAGTCTAGGTACTACTACTCACCTCTGCCCTTCCAGTCACTCTGTCCAGGGGAACATCAGTACCCACAAGCAACTGTGGCTCACCTTCAGTCTCAGTGCTACAGGGTAGCTCCCTCCCTGAAGTAACCACCTCACCAGTCCTGGCTGCAAGAGTGTGGTCTGTATGGGCTCCCCCAGGCTACCAGACCCAAATGCTTGTTTCTAAGCCTGACTGCATGTAACTGCATGCACACGAGGTACTGCATTATTAAAATCATTCCCTATCAGAACATCTGCAGGGATATCATCAAATACATCTACTTGCTTGCTTCCTTTTCCACCCTCCCAGTCAAGGTGAACCCTAGCCAAAGGTATTTGGAATGAGGTCTCTCCTAAAGCTGTGACAGGAGTAGGCTGACCAAGCAAGTAGTGCTCCTCTTTAACCATTGCAGGCTTTACAATGGTTAGGGCAGAGGCTGTGCCTGTCTTAGCAGTGGCCTGTTTTCTATTTACTAAGATAGGATATATCCTATTGCGGTAGTTTGGTACCATTTTTGTCTCCAGACAGCTTACTGTTGGAATTCTGTCATTCCTACTTACTGATTCACTCACCTTTTGTTCCCCACCTTATCTACATGGACATCTGTATGCTACATGGCCCCATTGGTTACACTTAAAAAATGTAACCCTTGGTTCTGAATGTGTACCTGGACCAGTGGCTTCTCATGCTACTGGTGGACTCTGTTGGGGCAGTCTTGGCTTCCAACCATGGATTCCCTTAGATCCAAGAGCAGCACTGGGTATCCTTTTCCTATGCAGTAATGCCCTGCTTGCTAGGTATAGGTCTTTCTTTTTACCCAACTCATCTGCTGTATTGCATTTCCTATCAGCTAACCAGATTCTCATGTCTTCAGACAAAGTACTAAGAGCTTGTTTCTTCCCCAAAAGGTCTGCCAGCCCTTCAAAAGTGGTGACTGGACATCCACTCACCCATCTATGAAATAAGTGCTTAGTTCAGGAATATATTCACACACACTTTCATCTGCCTTGCGCCTATGCTCACAAAACTTTTTCCTGAAAGCCTCAGGTGTTAACTTAAAACACTCTAACAGAAAATTTTTAACAGTATTATAATTTAATCAATGAGTATCTGACAATTTAGAAATAGCAGTTGCAGTTTTACCATGGAGTAAGGGGTCAGGATCAATACCCAGAGCCCTTGGTCAACATTGTATTGTTTACATACCCTTTCAAATATATGAATGAAACTATCAAAATTGTCCCCCTCTGTTAATTGTGGAAGAAATTTACTGACCTTTGTTGCTTCTGGGGCTTGGTTACTCCCTTCCCCATTACCTCCATGACCCTGACAAAGAGTCAGCATATCCTTCTCATGTTGCCTCTGCCTCTCATTCTCCTCAGCGTCCAGACGTCACAGTTTCCCATTTTCCTCAGCCTCCAGATGTCTTAGTCTCTCTGCTGCTTCTATTTCCAAATGTTTGGCCTCCAGTTCAAGTATCTTTAACTCCAGATGGATTTTTAAGTACTCTGTGGAAAGGTTGAACTGTCCATTTTCTGAGAATTGTACCTCTCCAAGCCCAGTCTGATTATCCTCCTGGTTGCTGGTCTGTAATGCAGCTGTGCCCAAGGCTGCAATAATTTCTGCTTTAGTCAAGTTAGCATACTCCAGTACTTTAGCCTGGCACATCTCAGCCAAGCGGCTCATTGTTAGCTTGCCATACTCCTCTGCTGACATCCTTGCCTGCTCTCCCTGATTAACTAAGGTAACAAAAAAAAAAAACCTATTGTGATGTAAAACTCTGAATGTTCACTGTGTGGCTGATTGAGAGTGTAAACGCCTTCCTTAATGACTACTCTTTACATTCTACAGGAATTCAATATCCACACCACTGAATCCTAATTTGCAGATATCCCACCACTGCCGACCAATTAATATGTGATATGGATATCCCACCACTGCTTACCAATTAATAGGTGACATCCCAATTCCTGGCACAATGTGCATCGACGTGAATGAGTACATCCATTTCCTGGCCAGTTATAGATCACAGGAATGTCATGCATCATTTCTACACCATTGCCACCTTTCCCCATGTACTCAGTGCAATAGACTGCATGCACACTCCTATCAAAACCCCTGCAGTACCTGAAACAGAAATTTGCATAAATAAAAAGGGAGCCTATTGCTTAATTGCCAGGTGTTTTTCCCATCAGATGGGATCATAACAAATATAATGGTGACACATCCTTGGCATGCTCATGATGCCGTTATATGGTGAGAAAGTAGGACTTCCTTCAAAAATACAAAAATACTCAAGGGATTACTGCTTGGTAAGTACAGGAACACAGCTATGCTGTAAACAGAATCCAAACCTGTTAACAGTATGCATGATGACAACATATGTGTCATCTCTTTCCCACAGACTGCTGAATACAGCTATCCACTAATGCTGTGGCTAATGACACCATATAATGACATAATGAGCCTCATCAAACCCTGCTGAGAATGCATATAATAGATCATACATTGCACCAGGAAACACTGAGTGTGTGTTTGGTGTGCTAAAATCCAGATTCAGATGTCTGGAAACATCTAGGGATGCATCATAATACACACCTGAAAAGGCAGCACAGATGATTACTGTGTGTGCTGTGCTACACAACATGTTAATAGCAAAAATATGACAGTTTGCCAGTGGTAGGTGTGGTGATCTATCGCAAAAACCCCAGATAGCTGAAGATGACATTCTACAGCTGTCAAAGGAGGATCAGGAGAACACAGGGGGCTAGAGGAAATGGGTGACAAAGAACAAATCCTAGCTCAGGCAACATGGCACCATCTAACACAAACCTTTGATTCATGACTGGTCTCAGGTACATAAGTACACTTGGTAAGCATTAATGTTCAAATGTTGCTACAGAACAGCAGCACAGATTACAATTAATGGAACTGACCCATCAGTTGTACACAGTGGATAACATACATGACCTAATCCTAATGTATAGCAGTATGAATGCATACAAAATTACTGAAACGAAATAGCAATCCAGGAAGAACAGTGTGCAAGGTACATCACCAAAAAGGAACATGCAGGCACATGTGTGGGATGCAGCAGGTGTTCACAGCTGAGTTACCCACCACACAGTTAAGATATCATCATACAGAGTGATGAAATAGAACATTACACATCCAGGAGGCACAATCACAAGAAAGCAAGGTCCATGATGTATATGGAAATGCATTGGCATATACATACACAAAAACACCATTCGTACAATAACAGTTTTGCCTCAACTACACATGGTATTGCTGCAATGTGGGTCATTTCCTTATAAAATATATGTGCAGACATGTGGAGCAGCAATGACATTAACCACACAGCATACCTGCAAATCATGCATCCATGTTGTTGATACAAAACACACACACACACACACACACACACATGTGTGTGTGTGTGTGTGTGTGTGTGTGTGTGTGTGTGTGTGTGTGTGTGTGTGTGCAGATTCAGTCAGACATGGGAAGGCACACATGGGGAATACAAGTAAGCTCAGAGATTTAAAATGGAAACGTATAGAGTAAGCCAGTTAGTTCTGGTGATAGGCATGTGCAAGACCATATTAAAATACCATACATGACACAGGTATATATACAGTGGCATAGTTGTGTGTGTGTGTGTCTGTATGTGAATGGCAGACAACAAGGTAAATTATAATAAGAACATGAGTCGTATCTGCTCACAAACAAAGATGCAAACATTAAAGCATTACATCACATATTGCATTATGGTTGTCAGTATCATCACTAACATATGTCAGTGTCAGTCAGGTATGTCATATCCTCAAATGCATCCATTCACATATGTCATAAAAAATATAAGAAAATCCTGTTGCATCAGACATGTCAACAACCACAGACATATTACTGTGTTAGTGGTAAGTACAGTGTTCATCATTACCACAGGGCCAGAATGACACAACAGGACACACATTGGCTCAACTGTCGGTATTACACTATTCCAGTCTAGGCTGTCCATGAGGATGACACACTGCATTCCTGGATGCCCCTGCCATGTCCAGAAGCACTCTGCCCATGCTGGGCAATGGAGGAAATGGATGTAGTGACACTTGCAGTTGTGGTGAAGGAAGTAATATGACTGTGATATGACACAGTGGAGTGGCTATCAGCAGCAGTGTGTGTATACTGCAGTAGACAGTGAGTCAGTTTCTTCCACTAGAAATACTCTGCTTAGTACAGTTAGGGCACATAATACACAGTTAGTATTACGGTACTGCTCCAACACCACTGTAACAAGACTTTCATCACAGCATGCAACAGGCAACACACTGCCTTGCTATACAGCCAATGCAGCCATGATTTCACCATGTCTGCACTCTTGAATTTCATGTGATTCATGCAACTGGTGTGCTACATGATTGGTTTCACAGGCAAGAGTTCAAAGGTCAGCTCCATGCAATCACCAGGAATGCAGGAATGTTCATTCACCTGCATTAATAGGCGTACACTCTCTGGCCATGCAGAGCAGTAACACTTCCATATGTATTGCAATGAGCAGTACCTCTCATTATAGGGAACAGTCACCCTTATCACCTTACTCTGCACAAGACAATGGCTCATGGATATAATCATGTCTGGCAGCTGCTATCACCACATCATCAGAATGTCTGGCCACATCATTTGCACAGCATGATCCATACAACTGTCCCCATCTGGGTCAGACTATAAACCCAGATCTGTGGCTTGTGTGGCAAAGGTTGTGTTATCACAGTTATCCACATCACATTCCAACTCGGGATCATTGGACAGGCTAATAAAGGAGGCAGACAGTGGACAGGCTACAAGAAGAGATAGATGACACAGGTTAATTACATGCACAAACAATACCTGATGCAGCTTAGTAATGATATATGGGTTAATTATATGATTACAATCTTCATAAGGATATGGACTTACCAGGACATCATGCTTCTGCCAGGTTCATGAACCCTATATAACAGAGAGAGATTTCATGTATGCCACATACTGCACACAACTGACAATTGGGAATAAATAAAATAATAAAACATACCTGATATGTCTTATTGGGACTCCACCACTGGAAATGAGGTTTGAACTTAGGTTGTCATGAGGAAATATACACCAATATGTCATCAGTAAGCAAATAATGGCCATCATGACATATTCCAACAGACGTATAACACACACAATATACTATACACACATACCAACTGGCCAAGGCTGATGTGCAAATTGCTGTTGTCCTATGCAGGTGAAGAAGAACACAGTAGTCATGAAGTGCACAGATGTGATTATCAACACTGGCATGTATTAAAGATATCTCATGTCTTACCATTTCTGTCATCCCTGTTTGGGAAGTGTATCATATGTTGTAATGCAGATCCTGTAAAATGACAAGGCATACCAGCATCAACATGTGGGGAAAGCTTCACGGTCATGACTACAGGCAAAGACACATGACAACTAACATAGTACAAACTAACATGATATGGAGACACTTGCATGACAAACAGTGAACATGTTGTCCAGATGTCCTTGAGTATGGAAAAAAGTATCATGAATATCATACATCCCAGTTGTTTTCAAATATGCTGTACCCTTTAAACAAGGTGGCCAACCATACCTGGTCTGTGTTTAGATACATCTTCATGGGCCATCTCTTGCAATGATACATCTATAATATACAGTGGGATAAACAAATCAACATGTGAGCATAATCCACTGTTGTGAAAGGTGACAGAAGCAGAGACAGCTAGGGATCACAATAATAGTACATGGTGGTACTTATGTAACATGAGATGATTCTGTGCAGATGTTGAAGGACCTATGCATTTGAGAAAGACAAACATCATGTATGCTGCTTGAAATCTTAAATATGTGTTGCACTGTTAACACAATATGCAGTTACACTAGAATCATTGTACTGTGTGTGACCACATTCCCTATGCATTTGTGCTCCTGAACAAAATAGTATGGCAATACATGAATAATTTACTCATTCCATCAAAGACTGAGGTAGTGTATATGCTGCAATAGTTTTGAAGTTATGACTTACATGCATGTTCTGCAACACTGTCTGCAATACCTCCACTGGATATACAATGATCATGACTGGTGGTATGATGAGATATCATAAAAACTGCGATCTCATCGGAGGGGTATTAGTGGATCACCTCCCATGGCATTCCTTGACATCTCATATTGGCATTCTCGGTTAGCAGTATAGAGGTTCATAGGATCATAGGATTATAGGACCATAGGAGATTACTAGGCTATCGACCAGGAAGTCGTTTTAAGCCTGTTTCACCCTAACATAATACCATGAAAATGCTAGTCAATACCCAAGATTGCATTTAGTTTTGACTGTCCATGAAAAGTGGAAATGTGAAGAATTGATAAAAAAAAACAGCAAAAAGCTGATACCACCTATAAACATAAAATAAAAAATGGGCCACGACAGTAGTAAAAATGAGCGTTAACTTTATTGAACCAAATTAAATGACTAAGCGCTTTCACTCTGTTCTTTCATAGGCTTCTTCAGAGTGAACAATACAATAAAGGCACTTCCTTTTATATCCTGGACACTGGCAATCAAGCACTCACTCTAATTCCACTGTTGATTAATGTCAACAAATACAACATGCTGAAGACATTTAAAACTTCTGTGTTACATTAAATATATCAATAAAATGAAATAAAAAATGAAAACATAATTAAAAATAACATATTAAGTTAAAATATGTGCAACATTAAACCACCAAGGCTCTCTGCTTAAACACTGGTGCAATTGAGATCCCGTCATTTAAATCAGGCTTATGCTTTGTATTAAGCCTGAATTGCCACTTCATTTCTCTAACTTCAACTTCCAAACTGACATTCCCACCCCTTTCATTATGGTCCACTTTGACAATAATAAAGAATAAAAATCTCTTAAATCTTACACATAAGGTACTATGTAACTATAAGGCACTGCATGTTCATAGGTTCATAGTTGTGTACTAGGTTAATGGCCCTGGAGCCTTTACAAGCTTAGCCCATAGGATTACCCTGGAATTGTACCACCCGACCTTAGTTCTATTTCCCATCGACTCATCAGGATTTCTCTTGAAGAGGGTCAGTGAGGTGCTCTGTTTGACATGTATGGGAAGTCTAGTCCATAGCATGGGCAGTCTCTGGGTTATGAATCTGTCCCTCCAGCATGTTCTGTTGATTGTGGTAATGAGCTAGAGGTCTCTGGAGCATGTGGTGCAGAGGGATTGGGATTTCTTTAGATGTAGAATATCTAACAGAGCTGGGACAGACATGGCTTTGTAAGTCAAGCAGAGATTGTTTCAAAGTAGGCGATATGAGACAGAGAATAGTTGCAGTTTTTTGAGTCTGTCCATATAGGACAAGTGTTTAAGGCCTAGGATCCTCTTTGTGAGGTACTTTTGTGGCCTCTCCAATTGTTGCACTTATCTAGTGAAGTACATGCCAAATGAGACATTGTACTCAATGATTATTCTAATGAGGGGAAGAGTAGAGGGAGGCAATGACCAATTTCTTCCTGAATGCAAAACCCTTAATAATGAGATGTGCCACATAGAAGGACTTTCTAACCACAGTGGCAATGTGGTGGTCAAAAGAGAGGTTGCTGTCAACCTGTGTTCCTAGATCTCTTATACTGCCTTATGTGTTCAGTGGACTACCACTGATTTGGTAGTTCATGGGGATCGGGTTTTCCCAAAGGGGATAATGACACATTTTTGGCATTGAGCTTAAGGCCATGGTTCTGACACCAGTTCTGGTCTCAGTGAGGCCTTTCTGTAGGATGTCAACATCACTCGGGGAGTTAATAATAGCTCCCAATTTTCAATTGTCTGCAAACTTTGTCAGCCAGAGTCTCTTTGTGTTGGCCTGGACTTCAAAGAAGTTGATACCAAACAGGAGAGGACCCAGGACTGAACCTTGTGGGACTCCACTTGTGACTGGTCAGCAGTCTGACTTGGAGTCAGCTACTTTCACACTGTAGGTTCTATCTGTGGGCCAGTTTGCAGCCAGCCTAGTGATAATCAGGTTGATGCCTAGCTTAGTGAATTTTTCTATATTTCCTGAGTGGGGAATGGTATCAAAGTCCTTGGCCAGATCAAGGTAGGCTGTATGAACCACCTTGCCTTCATCCACAGCTCTGGTGACTGACTCAAAGAAGTCAACCAGGTTAAGCAGGTATGATCTACCCTTCACAAAACCAAACTGTGTGGGATCCAGTGTTTGGAGATTCCCATATCCTTGTTTATTAGGTCCATGAGTATAGTGTTCCATAGCTTTGCATATCAGACTCATCAGGCTAATGGGGCGATAGTTTCTAGGGTCTGTAATCGCTCCTCCTTTGTTGAGAGGGATGACTGTAGCAGTTCACCATTCAGTAGGGACAAAGCCTGAGGTGAGGCTGTGGTTGAACAGGGCACACAGGTGAGGTGCCAGTTCACTCTGTAGTTCATGTAGAGCACACCCAGGGATATTGTCAGATCCCATAGAAGCTGTATTCTTGGCATTAGACAATGCTGTTTTAACTTGTGCAGCAGTAATACTGGGTGCCTGGCAGTCCACCGGTATTGTGATTGGTCCTTTGGGAGGGAGGGGTAAAGTTGGCACTGAATCTGTCGGCCAGTACATTGGCAATATCTGTTGGCTCAGTATAGGGGGTACCATTGTGCAGTAGCTCAGAGAAAGTCTGGGTATTGCCATGGAGATTCTTTACATTACTATAGAAGGCCTTGTAGTTGTCTTTACTATCTGCTGCAATCCTGTTTTCATAGCTAGCTTTAGAAGATTTGATGAGGGAACTCAACTTTTTGTTGAGGCTGATAAGGGAGTCTTGGGACTTCACCTTATTCTACATCAGTTTCCTCCTTCTGTTGTAGAGTTTGTTTATGGCAGGGGACCACCAGATTGGCTTCCTTTTTTTGGAGGAGAGCATCTCGGTTTTATATGGTGAGATCCATGCATTTGTGTACATGTTTGTACAGTGCATTGGTGTATGATTCGGTGGTCATGAAAGTATTCTCCATTTGCATGGGTGCAGTGAAGTTAGCCACCTCTGTTTTTAGGAGCCCAAAATTAGCTTTGGAGAAGTTTTTCATGGTGGTTACCTTTGGAGGTGGGGGGATGTGTATTTCTAAGGTGATTAGTTTGAGGTCGGATCTACCCAGGGAGGAGGTGACTATTGGTGTAGAGCAATAGTCACCCATGTTAGTAATTACCAGGTCATGGATGTTGCTACCTCTAGTGGAGGTAAGAACAAGCTGGTCCAGAGCATTGGAATGAATGAATTATTTTTGTTTTTAATGTCTCTCACATGTTCAGCAATCCTGTCCCTCAGTCTCCTAATAGTTTTATCCACATAAAATCCAGTGCATGCTGTACAAGTTGCCACATAAACCATGTTCATTGTGTTGCAATCACAGCACCCTGGACACTGTAGGGTCCTATCATAACCCTCAATTGAGGCATAGGGGCCATTGTTAATAAATTTACAGTAATTACAGGCCCTGCATTTAAACGTTTTCGACCCATAATATTTGTTGTTGTTTTTCTCATCGGACTCAAATATTTATTTTAAATTCCTACCCCTACTGTGTCCTATTTTTAGTTTCAATCCCAGTTTCATTTTCAATACTGTATCAAAGCTCCAATCCCATGTTTTTAATATCTACCAGGCAGGGTGCATCCTCATTGTATTGAACAACCATCACGTCACTAACAAAAGGGTCCTCAGATGTATCTTGAATTAAGCTCACGTCCTTCTTTAGTATTGGAGCAAAAACAGTGGGCCTTTTCTCTACTACTTCACGCCTGATTATCAACAACATTTTAATAGGGTATCCCCTATTCTTGAACATCCCTATTAACTTATACATCTGTCCCTCACAATCATCTTCTTCACTTAATAACCTACTTAGTCTGACCATTTGCCCTTTTATGACACTCTTTTTCTGGTGGAGAGGATGACAACTACGGTACTGCAAAAGCATATTGGAGTAAGTTCTTTTCTATGAATAGAAGATGTTAAAAATCTCTCCACTATCACCACTCTTTCTGAGAAAGATGTCCAAAAAATCTATCTGTTTTTCATCATACTTATCAGTGAATAACAGAAATGTAGTGGTGCCATTCAAATAATCAATAAATGCTTTTATTTCTTCAAATTCACCCAACCATAAAATGATTATAACATCCAAAAACCTTAGCTATAACCTTATTCTGTTCATAAAAGGGGATGAAAAAGCAAACCTTTTCTCCCACTCCAGCAGTACCAAATTAACAAAATGAATTTGGCCCACATTGCCGCTCCTGCCACCTAACGGAAGCACTGTCCTTCAAGTGAAAGAAGTTGTTGTTCAGAACTAGGTCCATGAAGTTAATCAGCAAATTAATTTTACTGTTACTCAAATCTCAGACTACTACAAAAATATTCTAACCCAGTTTGATGGGGTATAATGGAAAATAAATTGGCAACATCATTTGTAATGAAAATATATCCTTCTGGATTATTTATTTCCCTTAATCTTTCCAGGCAATGCCATGAGTCTTTTAAAATGTGAGGAGCTCTGTTCAATACTGTTTTAGAGTGCTTATCTATGTAAGCTGCCAGGGGTTCCATTTTTAACCCTCTCACAGCTACTATCAGCCTAAATGATGGGTTTGTCTGATTTTTGTGAATTTTGGGTATTCCAAAAATCATCATTATAGTGGGTGTGTCAACTGTTAAAAAAATTAAGTCCTCACTATCTATAGTACCTTGTGTGAAGGCATCATATAATCCCAAATCTATCTTAATGTTAACTTCATTTAGAGACACTCTTTCATATGTGGATGTGTCATTTAAAATTTCAAACATTTTTCAAACATAATCAATCTTTGGCATGATCACAACACCACCACCTTTGTCTAGTTTCATAGACCTAATATTTTTTCTTTGATTAAGTCATTTAGAACTAATCTTTCATCTCCTTGCAGATTGTCGTTTTTTATGATGTTTACCTCCCAAACTTTCCCTGAACTCAATCTCACACCTAGGTTCAAAATTTAACATACTAGTATTGTAAGCAGGTATAAATATACTCTTATGTTTCATTGCTAAGTTGCACTGGTTACAGACATTTGGTCAGAAAAAAGCAGCCTCAGGTTTAACTTCCTAGTAAACAATTTGAATGAGAGGAAAAAATGGACGTGCCACCACGGTACTGGCAAACAAACAAAATAAAATCCACAGAAAAAAAAATTTAGACTTTAAAAATAACAACTTGATAAAACTCTAAACCAAGATGCTTGTAGTCAGGATAAGCGGTTTTGGCCATAGCCTTCTTCAGATCCTGAAATTCCATCCAATCACACTTCTTAAAAAATTATCTCTGAACCAATGGTAAACAATTTATGGTCAACCATTATTGTAGCTATATCCATTTTCAAAGAAGGTATAAAGAAAAACCCTTTCTCAAAATAATGGTGAAGAACTCATTGTAAGCACTAAATAAGCTGCAAATTACTACAGCACTCGACTTTCCTCACTTGTCTAGAGGAAAGCAGTTTTTAGCACTTAATAAATAAGCACCTATCCAGGCATGTCTAAGGGTCAGCTGCCAGTGATTTCTTCAGTCTACCTGATGAATCTGGGCATCTTGGGGCAATGCAGCAATTGCCTCATGTACACAGACAACCCTCTGCTCCTACCACCCAACACTACAACCTGTGAGAGATGCACTTATTTAGCTAAACTGGAATCAAAGCTCTCTTCACCCAAGACTGGACTAGACAGTCAAGAGGAGAAGGTAAACACTTGCACCACACCACACCACACTCATCACATAGTCCCTCAAAATCTACACCACCAAAACACACACATAAAAACACAAAACACAAACTTACATTCATGGAGGCTCTCAATAAAAACCTACCCAAGCTTTAGGAACCTCCAAAGCAGAAATGCAAGCAAATTCCACCCCCAACATAACCCAAATGACACATAGCCACAAACTCAGTGTGCCACTCAACCACAGCCCATAAGGTATAACAACGTACCCAACACTCTAGTCATAGGTGACTCTATAGTCAGGCACACTGATGTTCCACTCACCAGGCTAAACAAGGAGAAAGTTATTGTCAGCTACCTGCCAGGTGCCAGAATCTGCCACATAATGCACACACTCAGGTCACTCCACAACAAGTACAAATATGACACTGTCATTGTCCATGTGAATGACCTGAGATGTACCTCCCTGGACTACATGAAAGAGACATGGAGGAGCTCTCTGTTCTTGTAGTGCAGGTAAGTATGACCCTAGCCTTGAGTAGCATCCTGCCATCACCCAGAATGATACCACAGTACAAGGACAAAATGATTGACTTCAACAATTGGCTAGTGTCATTCTAAGGGGATCCAGTATTTGTCTGCCTGGGACAACATGATCGACAGACCATGATGCTTTGCCAGAGATGGCCTACATCTGTCGCCCTTGGGATTCCAGATACTGGCTAAGGCTCTTACCACCCCTATAGTGCCTTTTCTAGGCAAGGTTCAAATGACAAATTCACCACCGTAACAGGTACAAGCAAGCAAAATCTGAAGGTAATGCTACTCAATGCTAGAAGTCTAAACCTCAAAATGCACTCACTCGAAGCATTCCTTAAAATGGAGAACATCGACATCTGTGCAGTGACAGAAACCTGGTTCAAAGCTCCAGAGAGCACCTCTGAATTACCAGGCTATAATTCATACCACACCTTTCGGCCACCTAACCCGGAATGAAGCACTAAAGGTGGAGGTGTGTCCATATTCATTAAGGATATCCACACCTCCAGGCTAGTTGCACACCATAATGCATCCGAGATTATCCAAGTGCAACTAACTCTGGGCAAGACCACAATCCAAATTGTAGCTTGCTACAGACCCACCACCATGCCCCAGGATTCCCACTCCTCATTTCTTGATACACTGGAAAGTATTAGGGTACAACCCAACACCCTAATAATGGGTGATTTCAACTACCCCACCATTAACTGGGAAAACTACTCATGTACCAACTTTTTGCTCAACATTTTCTGGAATTCATAAATTCCAATGCCTTGGATCAACTTATTCACACCCTCACCAGGGGCAGCATTATCCTAGACCTGGTAATTACCAACATGGACAACCAGTGTTCCACACCAGAGGTCAATTCTTTGTTGGTCAGATCTGACCACAAGCTAATCACCCTAGACATCCACATCCCGCCCCCACCCCCAATTAGGGAAACCACCATAAAAAACTTCCCCAAAGCCAATTTCACACTTTTTAAGACAGAAGTGGCAAACTTCATGACACCCATGCAGACGGACAATAGAGGCACGACTGCTGAATCCTACACAAATGCACTTTATAAGCACTTACATGAGTGCATGGATCATGCTATCCCTAATAGAACCAAGATGCTATCCTCCAAAAAAAGGAAGCCAATCTGGTGGTTCTCTGCCATAAACAAACTCTACAACAGAAGAAAGAAAATGTTGCAAAAAAAGAGTAAAATCCCATGATTGGAGGAACTCCCTGGTCAACCTCAGTAAGAAGCTGAGATCCCTCATAAAATCCTCCAAAGCTAGTTACAAAAACAAAATTGCCACTGACTCTAAAGACAACCACAAAGCATTCTATAGTTATGTCAAGAATCTCAATGGCAACACTCAGATCTGCTCTTAGTTACAGCACAATGGCAGTAAATATACAGAACCAACTCATATTGCCAACATCCTGGCAGATAGGTTCAGTGCTTACTTTACCCCCCTCTCACCACCTAGAGGGCCAATCTCTATACTGGAAGAATGCAAAGTTCCTGTAATCATGGCTGCACAAGTAAAAAGCACACTCTCCAAAGCCAAGAACACAGCACCCATGGGACCTGGCAATATCCCAGGCTGCGTTTCTAAATGAACTACAGAATGAACTGGCACCCTACCTAAGTACCATGTTCAATCATAGCCTCACCTCAGGCTTTGTGCCCACTGAATGACACACCACGACAGTTATCCCACTCCACAAAGGGGGAGCCAGGATGGACCCTGGGAACTGCTGGTGCAATAGCCTGATGAGCCTGGTCTGCAAGACCATGGAACGTATCATCATGGAACTCATAAACAAAGACATTGGTAATCTCCAAACTCTGGACCCTACCCAGTTCAGATTTGTAAAAGGCAGATCATGTCTCCTAAACCTGATTGACTTCTTTGAAGCAGTCACCAAAGCCATAGATGAGGGTAAGGTGGTTCACACAGCTTATCTAGATCTCGCCAAGGCTTTCGACACCATCCCCCACTCTGGAATTATTGATAAGCTCACTAAACTAGGTATAAATCCCTATGTCACAAGATGGGTTGCCAACTGGCTCATGGATAGAACCCACACTGTGAAAGTAGCAGACTCCAAATCTGACTTCAGACCAGTGACAAGTGGAGTACCACAGGGTTCAGTCCTGGGTCCTCTCCTGTTTGGTATCTACTTCTCTGAAGTACAGAAGGTCTTTGGCTAACAAAGTTTGCAGATGACTGCAAACTAGGAGCCATAATCAAAATTCCTAACAATGTGAACATACTACAAAAGGGCCTCACTGAGACAGATGCCTGTTGTCAAAGCCATGGCCTGAAGCTCAATGCTAAAAAGTGTATTGTGTACCCAGAACTACCACATAGCTGGTAGTCTACTTAACGCCGAAAATGTGATAAGAGACCTTGGGACACAGGTGGACAATAGTCTCTCCTTAGACAATCACATCGCCACAGTGGTCAGGAAATCCTCCTACATGGCTCACCTCATCACAAAATGTTTCTCATCCAGAAAAAAAGAGGTCATTGTTCGCCTCTACTCATCATTAGACCCATTATAGAGTACAACACCCCTTTTGGTATGTACCTCACAAGACATCTATAACAACTGGAAAGGCCATAGAAACACCTCACAAAGAGGATTACTGACCTCAAACAGATGCCCTACACAGACCATCTAAAAAAAACTCCAGCTTTACTCTGTCACATATCGCCTACTCAGAGGCGATCTCTGCCTAACATACAAAGCTATGTCAAACCCAGAGCTGTTGGACATGCTCCACTTAAAGAAATCCCAATCCCTCCAAGATACATGCTCTAGAGACCTAAACCTTGTCACCACAATAAACAGAACATGCTGGAGGGATAGATTCCTGTCCCAGAGACTTCCCATACTCTGGAACAGACTACCTATCTATGTCAAAAAGAGGTCCTCATTAGCACTATTCAAGAAAAATCTTGATGATTGGATGGGAAATAGGAAATTCACCCCAGGGATCACTTCTGTGGCTCTGCTTGACAGGGGCACAGGAAAATAATTTTCTTGGGTGGCAAAAGCCAGGGTACATTTTTGGCTAGGCTTATATAGGCCCTAGGGCCAACAGCTTAGTAACTACCTATGAACATATGAACCTATGAACAGTTGTCAATTTCAAATTATTAAAGTTATATATTTAAAAGTTATCTATTTAATGTAACACAGAAGTATTTAATGTTTTCAGCATATTTGTTGACATTAATCAACAGTGGAATTACATTGATTGGGTGCTTGAATGCTGGTGTCCAGGATATAAAAGGAAGTGCCTTTATTGTATTGTTGACTCTGAAGAAGTCCATGTAAGAACAGGGTGAAAGCGCTCAGTCATTTTATTTGGTTCAAAAAAGTATGACACTCATTTTTACCACTGTTGTGACCCATTTTTTATTTTATGTGAGGAATTGAACCATGGGCTTCATACATGCAAGGCATGCACTACACCACTGAACTACATCCCCTGGCAGTCTTCATGGGATCAATTGTGATGACCGACAGCATTGCTCATGTTAGTCAGTTCAGGCCAAACCTCATTCCTCCACATAGTATTTCCTGTCTGTACAAGAAGGCTTCTGCTATGCTGGTACAGAGCTTTGATTATAGTGTCATTTTCATGTGGAGAAAAACTGTCACCCCCTAGTTCAGTTTGACATCAGGAAGACAGTGTTATATGCATATATTATACATTTTATGGTGGCTGACAAATGACATGCTGATGTTATACGCATTTGTCAAGTTACTTGCTTTGCTATCCTTACTGATGTGAGTTATGCAAAATAATCCTTTATCATGTTTATTTATGTTATGTATTTAAGAACATAAGGGATTAATATCAATGAATAGATATGTACAACATCATCATATATAACAAACCATTATACTATCTGTGTAGGTCATATGTGGGATTTACACCCATTGCAGCAACTACAGGACAATCACACAACCCTTGTACCACATACTCATTATTTTGCATGCCAATACAGTAAATGGTGAACAAAGCTGCCCTCACATTGTCTGTATAATATCTAATGTACTTCACTGCTATTATATTACTAAGTATCAGAGAGTATCCTAAACTCTTCAGTAAATATACAACTTCAGGAAAACATCAGAATTCAGCATTTTGCATAAGCATAACATGAAGAGGATCCTAGGCATTAAACACATGTTGTACATGGACAGGCTCAAAAGACTCCAGCTATTCTCTATCTCATATCACCTACTTAGAGTTGATCTCTGCTTGACTTACAAAGCCATGTCTGACCCAGCTCTGTTAGATATGATACATTTAAAGAAATCCCAATCCCTCCACACCACATGCTCCAGAGAACTCAACCTTATTACCACAATCAGTAGAACATGTTGGGGGGACAGATTCCTCACTCAGAGACTGCTCATGCTCTGGAATAGATTTCCCATACATGTCAAGCAAAGCACCTTGCTGTCCCTCTTCTAAAGAAATAGTGATGAGTGGATAGGTAATAGAAAGTTCACCCCGGGGATCAATCCAGTGGTTCTACTTGATAGGGGCACTGGGAACTAACATCGGGTGGCACGATGCCAGAGCACTTCTATGTGCTAGGCTTGTAAAGGCTCTAGGGCCATTAGCCTGGTACACACTTATGAACTTATGAACCTATGAACCAAGGATACCTTTTCATTCCAGGCTTATCTATTGTACATGCATTAGTAAGCATCAGAGAGTACCATAAACTTATAACATACAACTTATGGAAACCCTCAAAATGTATCACTCTTTGTAAAGCATATCAGACACAGTCAAGGTGAACAAGACTATACATTGGATATCACTGAATGCTGTTTTCATCCCCTTTTCACAGGGTCTGTTTGCTTTTAGCCAAATACCCATCTGCATGCTTACTGTCAATCCTACAAATATGCATTATGTCACAACCAATTTTTATTGCAGACTTGTTTGACCAAACAAGGACTGTCAACATGTTTATTTTGAATTATAAACATTAAATATAACATTGATATGTTATGACAGCAGTATATTCCACCACAGCAATGCTATCAGTTTTCAGCTTACCTCTGAAATTAGCTGTAAGTCAGCTTTACCTTACAGTGAGTGCACCTATGTGCACTTTTAAGCCCCATTTGTGCCGTGCATTATTAGTGAGTTTCATTAACATTCAGTGCTTTGGAATCCTATTTGTACATGCCACATAACTTCTAGAAATTTGGTGCATTAACCAATAGCATGATGCAGTGGGAAGGTGCTCTGTGCAACTGCCCTATAGGTATCAGTAAACAGTACTATCTGACACATGCCTAGTGCCTTCCAGTAGTCCATATACCATCTTATATGCACCAATTTTAAAATGTAATTTTGATATATTTACTGGCCATACCATTGCTACCTGCAAACTGAATGGGATCTCCGTTAGTATTTATCTGAAGACATTTTTTGGACAAAGTTCTTGCAAAATTAAAGATGTCAACTATGAGGAGGCTTTAGTGTGTCTGGGTGCCGAACTACGAGGAAGTGACCATCCAGATGCTAACTGTTTATTCTTCACATGAGCAGAGGATGAGATCCCATGCAAGCAACTTTGCAATGGTAGAGATCTGGAAATGGATTGCAAGGAAACACCACCAATGGAATGGGATCTTCCAGACTGGAATGCAAGTCTGTCACTGATATGATGACCTGCATCAGTGGGATTCTGACGATCTTTGCTGGAAGGTCACAGAAGTCTGACACCAGCCTGTGGATGCTTACAGTAAGTTTCATAATCAACACCTTAACACCAACATCATAACAAAAGTATTTCCTAGCTCTATATGTTCATGGGACTGTTTTAATCTGATTTCATAGGTGCCTAAGAGTAATACTAATGTACTTAATGTTGTACACATACAGCTGTGAATGATAAATGATATGCCATACATATTTTTATTAGAAGGAGGAATGAGTAGTTATATCAATTAGCTCAACTGATTAACAATGAGTCACAATAATTAAATATTCTCTATGTTTGGGTTCAAAGCCCATTGCAGGCCATTTTGAAAGTATTGTTTTTGTCTAGTTTATATTGAACCTAATCAGTTTAAGCCCTATATTTTCTTAATGAGTATAAAGTACATCTTTTCTAAATATACAGAACAGCCATGTGTCACTGACACCTGCAGCTCTTAGACCTCAGAAGACCACGTATTTCTTTGCTATTCATTAGATTCTAGAAATAACAATCTTGTTTGATGTGATAATTTTTCTGTTACCGAGCTTAACCTCTTAAGCAGTAGCTCAATATGAATGTCTCAAGGAGAAATGTGGATTTGAATAATTGATGTTATTTTTATATCTCAGTAACAACTAATTAAGATTAGATGGGGCAAATACTAACTTGCTCAGTTATGCAGTATAGCTTTTTTAAACATCAGGTATGCAGGAGGTGCATTAACGTCTATTGTGCTTAATTCTCAGATGACTATGAATATCTCCATTATCTGTAAAGATTATGGAAACATCCAAGTTCTGTCACTATGACTGAGGTGTATCTCACTGCTAATATCTATCTATCCATATATATATATATATATATATATATGTATATGTATATATATATATATATATATATATATATATATATATATATATATATATATATATATATATATATATATATATATATATATATATATATATATATGTATATATGCCCTTGTATTTTACCATTGACTGACCTCCTACATAAATTAAATGGTGCTGTGTTCTGACAGTGATGTACATGTTTTTCTGTCCATGAAGTCTGTGAGGTGCATACACAGGTTCTTTTACATTGCCTGAGACTGTGAACTCTGTATTGTTCCAGCTTTTGGTTAGTGCAGTGACAAGTGAGATGACATTCATTCAGGACTGCATGATGTTTTATTTCAAATGCAGCATACATTTAAACTTAGCCTTTTATTTTAATGGCCCTGATCCATATTTTTGAATCTTCTCTGTATAGTCATACAGTTCAGTTATTTAAGTTACATAAATCCATACAATTATAACCAAGATGGATTAGCTAGGCAGGTAGGTGCCAAGGATGACGTGCAAACCAAGATGTAAGTTCAGTCTGTGTTTATCCAATTTGTAAGCTCAACAACAAAATATATCCTTACTGTGGCAAACTGTATCCAATACAAAGAGTAAAACCAAAACAAAGAAAAAAAAAGAACAGCAGAAATGCTCAATTAATTCTCTCCACTGTATTTCAGCAACAGCTAAAATAAAGTGGAGAGAATTAATTGAGCTTTTCTGCTATCCTTTTTTCTTTGTTTTGATTTATCCAATTTGTGCACATTACCCATGTGCAAATTATTAGTAGTGATTAAATGTATGAACTTGTGTGTCATGTCAGGTCTACAGAACATGGGATGCTCAGTATTCTTCACTGTTAATTTTTCTTACAGAATAATATGTACTCAACTGCGGAATCTTTCTTTGCCAGTAAAACTTGTTTTTCACCATTTTTGCAGGTGATAAGGACAGAGCCAGGAATCAAGCATTATAGCAATAACCCACACCTGGGTGTGGGTAATGTGGGATTTACCCACGGTTGGCGTGGTTTGGTAAGACAACCGTGGGTAAATCCCGCATTACCCACACCCAGAAGTGGGTTATTGCTATTATACTATGACATTATTTAAGAAAAGAAATAATTACTTTTCTTAAATAATGGCATTGTATAATGCCTCTTTGCTACCCTTCTGCAGCTGCAAAGTATCAGCGGCAGTTCTGATGTACTGTGCATGCCTACACAGTACATCAGAGCTGTGGCCAAAAGCAACAGAGAAAGCAAGATATCCATTGCTTTTTACTGTTTTGCTATGTTAAATGGGTTTAACATAGCGAGACAGCTTTAAAATAAGCAGCGAGAGATGTTCCGTTTTTATTTTTAAACTGTATTAATATAATAAACCATTGTATCTCTTAATGGGATAAAGCAATGGGAATCTTCTTTTTCTCAAAACTTTTTATGTTAAATGGGTTTAACATGGTGAGACAGCTTTAAAATAAGCAACGGACATCTCCGTTGCTTATTTTAAAACTGTCTCGCTATGTTAAACCCATTTATAGCGAGACAGGTTTATAAAAAAGCAATGGAGAAAGCAAGATCTCCGTTGCTTTTTACACACTGTGTCACTATGTTAAAGGAGTTTAACATAGCGAGACAGCTTTAAAAAATGCAACATAGATCTCCGTTGCTTTTTTTAAACCTGTGTCGCTATGTTAAACTCTTTTAACATAGCGAGACAGTGTTTTAAAAGAGACTTATACTAATGGAAAAAGTCCGGACGACCGGACCTTTTTCCATTAGTATAAGTCAATTTACAATGTGCACGCTGGCCAATCAGCATGTACGTTTTGGAATATTAATGGGGGGTCATGGTATAATGTACATTAAATGGGTGCACAGGCAGGAGGAGCTGTGGAGAGAGACAGTTATGTCCTAACTGCAAACATTAATTTCCTCAGAAGCCACTATAACATTGTTAAGCAGCCACTTTCGCTAGCAGAATTTGGCAAACTAATATTAATGCAAGACTACCCATAATGCCTCTGCAGGATAACTACAACAATTATTGATTTCATGTAAATAACATCATAGAGGTATTGCAAAATTCCACTGTTGAATTATAAGCAAGGTACTTTTGAGAAATAATTTTATTTATTAACTACAACCTTAATGACAGACATATCTGTGTAACTGTCATAGTGTTTTTACCTGGACTGTTTTGCATATACATTGTTGTGTTATTACTTCTTTTAGAAAAGCAGGTAATGGCAAATTTGTATGTCTAATAGTGGTAGTCACTCATCTTTATGCTGCACATTCCCTGCCTATTCTGTTTCTTGAATGGGTGTCTGCTGTCTCAATGTTCATTAAGAGGCTGGCAGATGATTTCTGGCATTTATTTCAGTAGTAAACAACTGTGATAGATTGTTCAATGCAAAACTGCCAACCAACCTTTTTCTACAACTGTGCACAAACCAAATTTTGTTATTTCCTATCTATCATCTATTCCCATCATGCCCTGGCCCAGCAATCAAGGAGTCTCAATCCTCACCACTAACAACAGTGAGGGGCATCTCATATATGAGGAAAGGATAACAAATACACACAGTAAAGTGTAATTTCCCTTAAGAGCACACAGATATCACAGTGAGTCCAGGGCTGGTCGCTCCCTTGCTCTCCACATCCCCAATAAGACTCCCCACTGGCATAGCTATAGGGTCCAGATCTCAGCCTAGTGGGCAAGCTAAAATCTCCAGCACCCTCTCTGTCCAACCAGTGCTTTGTGTCTCTGCCCAAGTAGCTCACACACACACACACACACACACACACACACACACACACACACACACACACACACACACACACACACACACGCACACTTTGAGAAGAGTTTATACAACCACACAGACACTCTTGGGGAAGGCTGGTACAGGTTCTCCAGCTGTGCCCCTTTTTCCCAGACTGTACGGTAGTACCAGCTGCCACCACCCACTATCAGCTACTCAAAGGCCCTTAAAAGGGTGTCCAATTATTACTGTGCAATAATATCATCTAATTGGTAGTATAATCCAGAGCTAAAGCTATTGAAGTGACTTTGTACAATTTTACCAAAGGCATGCAAGTACTCTAAAAAGCTTAAATTATCTCTGCAAAAGCAGCCACAGTTGGAAGGATTAAAATATTTAATGATAAACAGTCAAAACAGAAGACAATACTTTTTACTACACAGTGCTAGTCAAGAGTTCAGAGATCACAGAGAAATACTTAAAATAATTCAGTAGTACAGCTCTGACATCACAGAAAAGCGCAATCTAATCTTTCTAGTTTCTAGCTATTTCTAAGAGAAAACACATGTCTTAGATAAACTTACATATAGACCAAGACAGTGCTGATCAAGACAAAAATGCTTAATGCTCTTTTATTCTCATTTTTTTTAAATCACATTCCTGGTTCACATTACATCATTATTCACACTTCCCTGGGGTTCCCAGGCAAACAGGCTACATTCTTGAGTAAGCTCACACCAGGTCAGGAAGCAAAGCTATTAAGGACATTTATGCATGCAAATTCTGGCCATTAACTCTGGCCTTAAAACAATAGCAAGAATTCCTTCATCTAGACCGGCCGGAGCCATGTTTACATCAGAGGGTCACAACAAGCTTTACTTGGTCAGCAGAGTGCTCTGTTGTTACATTTTTTTCAGTTCCACATGTAACACTATTTTTATCATTTAAGACAACAAGCCTGTAGTTTACATTAATATTTACAGATGACAGAATTATCTCCAAAATTCTATCTGGCTAGGCTGGCAGCCTTTATCTATCTTTGCTTAATCTTCATATATCTCCCCCCCTGGAGAACTCAAGCTAGTTTTTCAAGTGACCCTTGAGAAACACTGTTTGTGAGAGTTAGGTCTATCTGAGTGTACCTTACCAGATTCCCAGTCTTGAAAACCCATCTGCACTGGCATTACTAATACCACTGCAGTGCTGCACAGACATATCATATGCTTGCAACCCCAGGCTCCATCTTAGCAACTTGGCATTTTGCTGGCTGCCTCTGTTTAACCATTTTAGGGGGTTGTGATCTGTCATAACAGTGAATTTCCTTCCATACAGATAAGGCTGAAGTTTCTGCAGTGCCCACACTATGGCTAGACATTCCTTTTCTACAGCTGCATAGGATTCCTCCCTGGTTTGGAGCCTATGACTGAGATAAACTACTGGGTGCTCTTCCACCTCTGAAGGAATCTGGCTAAGTACAGCTCCCATCCCATGGTTTGAAGCATCCACCTGCACAACAATTTATTTGCTGTAATCTGGACTGGCTAACACAGGGGGTCCTTCCAAAGCTTTTTTAGGCTTCTGTAATGCCTGCTCACATGCTGGGGTCCACACGATGTTATCTGGCCTGTTCTTCCTTCTCAGGTCTGTGAGGGGAACAGCTATGGTACTATAACTGGGGACAAACTTTCTGTAGTACGCTGCTGTTCCTAAAAATGCCCTCACCTGCTTTTTAGTAACAGGTGTAGGCCATGCCTGAATGGCTTCCACTTTGGCAGGTTCTGAACTTATCTTACCACTCCGAACTCTATGTTCTAGGTAGGAGACCTCTGCATACCCACCTGACATTTGCTCGGCTTAATGGTCAACCCTGCCATCTGTCATCTACCCAGCACCTCCCTGACATGTTGAAGGTGCTCTTGCCAGGAATGGCTGTAGATGGCAATATCAACTAGGAAAGCAAGGGCAAATCCTCCTGCTCCTGCTAGGATATGATCTACCAGCCACTGGAAAGTTGCTGGGGCATTCTTCATCCAAAAGGGCATCTTTGTGAACTCATACAAGCCAAAAGGAGTCACAAAGGCTGACTAATCTCTAGCACTGGGAGTCAAGGGCACCTGCCAGTAACTCTTGGTAAGATCAATGGTTGTATGATACTTAGCCCCACCAACTGCTCTAGGGCCTCATCTGTCCTAGGCATGGGGTAAGCATCTGACTCTGTGTGACTATTTAATTTCCTGTAGTCCACATAGAACCTGGTGCTGCCATCCTTCTTTGGCATCAGCACCACTGGGGAGGACCAGAGACTGTTGGACTCTTGAATCAGCCCTAGTTCCAACATCTCCTGTACCTCCTCCCTCAGAGTCTGTTTGACTCTCTCAGGCATCTCAGGCACTCTATAAGGGGCCTGCCTAATAGGCCTTCGGGGTCCTGTATCCACCTGGTGCTGCCCCAGGTGGGTGCATCCTAGTTTCCCAGTGAACATGTCCCCAAATTCCTGCAACACTGCTCAGATTTCTCAAACCTGGGTAGGAGATAGCTGCTGGGACATTGCTACCCCTTCCACTGAGGTGGCAGCCTGATCCTCACTGAGGAGATCAGTCACCAGATCTCCCTCAGACTCCTCCTGAAATCCACTGCAAATGTTCAGCACTATGGCCTCCCTATCATGGTAAGGTTTCATCATGTTAACATGGCACAATTTGTGCCCCTGCCTTCTGCCTAGCAGTTCCACCATGTAGTTAACATCACATACCTTTCTTACCACCTTGTAGGGTCCCTCCCAAGCTACTTGCAGCTTGTTGTGTCTGACAGGAATGAAAATCTGCTGCCCTACAGCATACTGTCTAGCTCGAGCATTCCTGTCATACCACACCTTTTTCTGTTGTTGGGCTTCTGCCAGGTTCTCCTGGGCCAAGCCCAAGAGTTCCCTGAGCCTTGTCCTGAGGTTTCAGACATATGCCACAACAGACTCCTTGTGAGACTCACACTCACCTTTCCACTCATCTTTAATTAAATCTAGGGGTTGCCACACCCTATGCCCATACAGCAACTCAAAGGGTAAAAAAACTGTGGATTCCTGGGGAACCTATCTGTAAGCAAACAGATGGGGCAAATATTTGTTCCACTCCCTCTTAAACTGATCTGCAAATGCTTGTAGCATGGACTTGATTGTAGAGTTTAACCTCTCAATAAGACCATTAGTCTGGGGATGGTAGGGGGTGGTCTTCATGTGCTTCACCCCACAGGACGTCCACAGACAAGCCAACAGGTCTGACATGAAATTGGCACCTCTGTCAGTCAGTATTTCTTTTGGGAAACCTACCCTGTTGAAAATCTCTAAGAGCATTTGCCACCTTCACTCCCTCGATGGAGGACAAAGCCACCACTTCAGGGTATTGTGTAGCATAATCCACTACCACTAGGATATACTTTTTCCCTGTGGAACTTGAGGTACTCAAAGGACCCACAATATCCATAGCTAACCTCTGAAATGGTTCCTCAATCACAGGCAAAGGCATCAAAGGAGCTCACACCTTGTCTAATTCCTTTCCTAACTTTTGGCACTGTTCACAGGTACTGCAGTACTCTGCTACATCTCTGGAAATTCCAGGCCAATAGAAGTTCTGCATAATATGCCTCTTTCTACGTTTTATGCCCATATGACCTGCAAAGGGAATATCAATGGCTATGGCTAGAAGTGCCAGACAGTAGGCTCTAGGCACTACAAACTGCTGTGCTGTCTCACCTTCTAGCCCTCTCTCAGGGGTACACTCTCTGTACAGTAACCCTTTGTCCCAGAATGCAGATTCCCCCTTTCCTTGAAAATCAGGTGCCTCCCTAGCTACCTGCCTCAGGCCTTGCAATGTAGGGTCTGAGAGCTGAGCCTGTCTCAACTCTCTCTTTGTAACCCTTCCCAGCTCCACTTTCACAGGAATTCTGGCATCCTCTGACAGTGGTGCTTCACTGTCAGCCTGGGTATTACTACTTACGTCTACCTTTGCAGTCAATCTGTCCAAGGGAACATCAGTACCCACAAGCAGCTGTGGCTCACCTTCATCTCACTGCTACAGAGTAGCTACCTCCCTGAAGTAACCACCTCACCAGTCCTGGCTGCAAGTATGGAGTCTGTCTGGGTCTCCCCCAGGCCCCCAGACCCACATGCTTGTCTCCCCGCCTGACTGCATGTAACTGCATAAGCCCATGGTACTGCCTCATCCAAATCCTTCCATATGAGGACTTCTGTAGGATGGTAGTTTGGTACCCCTGTTGTCTCAAGACAGCCTACTATTGGCATTTTGTTTTTCCCACTTACTGGCTCCCTCACCTTTTGTTCCTCACCTTGCCTCCATGGACACGTGTATGCCACATGGCCCCACTGGTTGCATTCAAAACATTTAATCCTAGCTCCTGGATGTATACCTGGACTAGTGGCTTCCCCTGCTACTAGCAGATTCTGTTGGGGCAGTCTTTGCTGCCCACCAAGGGTTCCTTTAGATCCATGAGCAGTACTGGTGGTCCCTTTCCTGTTCAGGGCTGCCCTGCTTTCCAGATATAGGTCTCCCTTCTTCCCCAACTCATCTTAAGTAGCACACTGTCTATCAGCTAATCAGATCCTCATGTCCTCAGGCAAAGTGCTAAGGGCTTGTTCCCTCACCAAAAGGTCTGCCAGCCCTTCAAAAATGGTGATCTGACATCGACTCACCCACCTATGGAAAAAAGTGCTCAGTTCAGCAACATATCCACATACACTTTCATCTGCCTTGCGACTATGCTCATGAAACTTTTTCCTGTAGGTTTCAGGTGTTAGTTTAAACAATTCTAACAAGTGATTTTTAACAGCTTTATAATCAAAACATAAAACATCAGACATTTTTGACAAAACAGCTACAGCTTTACCATGGAGTAAGGGGGTCAGGAACCGTACCCAGAGCCTTTGGTCAACACTATACTGTTTGCATACCCTCTCAAATATATGAATGAAACTATCAAAATTATCCCATCTTTAAACTGCGGAAAAAATTTCCTGCACTTTTGTGCTTCTGGGGTCCAGTTACTCCCTTCCTCATTACTGCCATGACTCTGGCAAAGAGTCAGCATTTCCCTTTCATGCCTCCTGTGCTGCTCCTTTTCCTCGGTTTATATCTCCAAACGCCTGGCCTCCAACACAAGTCACTTTAGCTCCAGATGGATTTTTATGTCCTCTGTAGAAAGGTTGAGCTGTCCATTCTCCGAGGGCACTACATCTCCACTGCCAGTCTGATTGTCCTCCTGGTTGCTGTTTTCTGATGCAGCTGTAACCAAGGCAGCAATCAGGTCTGCCTTAGTCAGGTTTCCATGTAGTCATCAAGACTGGCACATCTCTGCCAGGTGGCACCTTGTCAGTTTTCCATACTCCTCTGCTGACATGCTGTCTGCTCACCCTGACTAACTAAGCTAACAAAAGAAATAAAACAATTGTGATCTGAACTCTGAGTATTCACTGCATAGCTGATTTAGAGTACAAAGCACCTCAAAGCTCACTGTATACCAGCTACAGGAATTCACTCTCCCCACACCACTACAAGCCAATTAGTATTTGCCAACCAATTAATACATATTGTGGATATCCCACCACTACCCAACAATTAATATGTGATGCCCGTGCTCTGGCCCAGCAATCAAGGAGCCTGAATCCTCAACACTAACACCAGTGAGGGGCTCCTCATATAGGAGGAAAGGATGACAAATACACACAGTAAAGTGCAATTTCCCTTAAGAGCACACAGAGATCACAGTCAGTCTGGGGCTGGTCACTGCCTTGCTCTCCAGGTCCCCAATAAGACTCCCCACTGGCATAGCTATAGGGTTCAGATCTCAGCCTAGTGGGCAACCTAAAACTTCCCGCACCCTCTCTGTCCAACCAGTTCTTTGTGTCCCTGTCCAAGTAGCTCACACAAACACAAACACACACACACACACACACACACACACACACACACACACACACACACACACACACACACACACACACACACACACTTTGAGAAGAGTTTATACAACCACACAGACACTCCTGGGGAAGGCTGGCACAGGTTCTCCAGCTGTGCCCCTTTTTCTCAGACTATGCGGTAGTACCAGCTGCCACCACCCACTAATATTTATCAGCTACTCAAAGGCCCTTAAAAGGGTGTCCAGTTGTTACTGTGCAATATTATTATCCAATTGGTAGTATATCTCAGGGCTAAAGCTATTGAAGTGGCTTTGTGCAATTTTACCAAAGGCATGCAAGTACTCTAAAGAGCTTAAATTATCTCTATGAAAACAGCCACAGTTGCAAGGGTTTAAAATATTTAATAACAAATAGTCAAAACACAAGACAATACTTTTTACTATACAGTGCTAGTCAAGAGTTCAGAGATCACAAAGAAATACTTAAAATAATTCAGTAGTACAGTTCTGACATCACAGAAAAACACTCAGTCTAATCTTTCTAGTTTCTAGCTATTTCTAAGAGAAAACACATGTCTAAGATAAACTTACATATAGAGCAAGACAGTGCTGATGAGCTGGATAGTCACAACAAAAATGTTTAATGCTCTTTGATTCTCTGTTTTTAAAATCACATTCCTGGTCCACATTACATTATTCTTCACACTTTCCTGGGGTTCCTAGGCTAACAGGCCACATTCTTTAGCAAGCTCACACAAGGTCAGGAAGCAAAGCCATTAAGGACATTAATGCATGCAAATTCTGGACATTAACTTTGGCCTTAAAACAATAGCAAGAATTCCTTCATCTAGACTGGCCAGAGCCATGTTTACATCAGGGGGTCACGACATGCTTTACTTAGTCAGCAGAGTGCACTGTTGTTACATTTTTTTCAGTTCCACATGTAACACCATTTTTAACATTTAAGACAACAAGCCTGTGATTTACATTAATATTTACAGATGACAGAATTATCTCCAAAATTCTATCTGGCTAGGCTGGCAGCCTTCACATCTTCACCCAATCTTCATACCATGCTTGACTGCATTCTAGCTGTTATGTCTATAATCTAGTAGTTCTACTACTATGTGAGTCTGTTTGGCATTTAATATCCTTTTAATGTATGTATCACTGCCCTGAACTTACAAACTTTATTTATATGTAATTGTACAATTATGTAATTGTTTGTTCTATGTATGTCTAGAGCTTTTCTTCCTGGACCTCTGCTGAAAAAGGACATTTATCCAGTCGGACTATCCCGGTCAACAAATGTAAAATAAATAAATATCTGCATGCTAAATATCCAGTGATCAGCATTTTAATTGCTCATTGACACAGATAAGAATATCTGCAAATGCAACCAGTGTCAGTTATACATGGACACTGGGTGGAATAAACAACACTGGTAGATATCACATGCTGTCACTGTGTTAAGATTATCTATTTTTTTTCTGAGGTGTTGCACTACATTCTAATTCCCTGATGTTGCACTACATTCTAATTCCCTGATGTTATAATGTCAGTCATTAACTATGCTGCATTGCTCATCTCATTTGCATGTAGCTATTAATATTTCCACTGCTTTGTTCTTCTTACTATATATTGTTAAGAAACATCTGTTATTCATGGGATGCTCAAATGACACCTTAGTTGCACATAAACCTTGGTTATACTTGAGCCCAACTCTGCTATGGACACCTTTACTCAATTGTATCAGGCACACATACAAATGGACCATGGGTGCATGTTTTGATAAATTGTTTGTATGACTATCTTATAAGACGTATGTGAGGGTGTTATGTTACAGGCCCAATTCAAAATGGCATGGTGTCACTGTCAGCTTACAGTATTTCAATTGTTATGAGTATAGACATGTCATTGCAATATGTCACACTATAAAGCCATGCTTATCTTAATGTGCCATGATTTATATGCTTTCTGCTTTTATACATGCTTGCTTTTCAGACATAATGATGGCTGTTTCAAACTTAAACTAGTAATAACATCATTTTCTCAGATAAGCTGTGTATTGTATGACATGTAATGCAATGGAATAAAGTGAGGACACTCTGTGATGGACATAGTGTCCCACACATGGCCTTCTATCAATAGTAACCATACACACTGACAATAGTACATTGGGAATGTTGCATGATCCTGACCATACACCTGCTACCCTCAGTTATTTATATTGTACAAAGTATATAGACAATTTATCAGCCATATTGTCTTGTAAATATGTTTAAATAACACCTGTATTGTATTGTGATATGCCTTCAGAAAATATACATAGCCGTATAAGCATTATGACAAAATTTGTAACTGTTTCGAATATTGTTTACTTGAATGTTGTGGCATGACATCTATAGGTGTTTGTAAATATTTTTCAACTACTGCCTGGATTGCAGCAGATTTGTTTTCCTTTACTGATTTCATGTTATTTGCATTGAGATTGTATAATTTCACTTGATGGACATTGTTAAGGAACAGCCTGGTTTATGAACCACTTGTCTCTGGGTTTACACAGATTTGCCATGAAAGCTTGTGAGTGGGCTGACCTTGCTGGATATATCTGTTTTGCTTTGAAGTATTCTATGTTCACTAAGGCATGTTAGCATATTACTTGTTTAACTGCAATTTTTGCTTGGAACTCTATGAAATGTACTGGATTACACAAACTTTATGGAATCCAGGCCTTAGATTCCAGAGTCGTCTTCAAATGCACATGTAGAGTTTAGAAGATGTCTTTCCAATTGTAAGAAAAATGCAGCAAAGTTAAAAAAGCACAACCAATTAATTTGTCCAAATTTATGGGCTTTTTTTTTTTTTCTCTGGCATTTTCTTGTGTGTGGCAAAATGACTATTTTGAGGCAGTTCTTTATTGGCAGAGGTTATAAATATATGTTTATGTATTTAGATTAAATATTTGAATATGCAAAAGAAAATATGATAAGTACATAAAGGCCAGTGATTTAGAGGGATGGTAATGAAACATTTTAACACAAAGGGTGGTAAAACAGAACTAAAAAGAGCAAATGCCACTATTTGTTTTGAGGATGCAAAGAAGATTAAGGATATCACTAAGAACTGGAAAATAGAAGGAAATCGAAATGCAAGTAAAGTTGCTGGCAAAAGAAGCAACTATATGAAGACAATATTGGATCAAAAAGAAAACCATGTTGCAGAAAGACATCCTAAATTATCAGGAACCTAACCCTACAGATTTTGTAAGATGTAAATATATTAACCAAAGAATATGTAGTATTATCACATAGGGGTAGGCATTTAAGTACTGGTACATGCTTTTATTATAATTCTAAGAAAAGTTACATTATCTGTCAGGGGTAGAAGTTTTTTATTGTAATTCTGATAAAATAATTTATGTCAAAACTTGTTCAACATGCAGTGCTTTTTTGTGGGAAAAACAATGAGAATGTTTTCTCAGTCTATTCAGGAGCATCAGTATGCTATGAAGGAACAATCTAATACTAATGTTCTTTATAAGCATTTAAAAGTATGCCACAATTTTATTGATTTTTTTTTGTATCAGATTATATAGAAGATGATGAAAGGGGAGGTGGTATGGTCCTTTTGTAGAACAGAACGGGTTGTTCTGAACAGTTAGATTAAATATGGCTATTTCTGCTGGTTTGAAAGAAAAGAAGTTTTAAGACTGAAAGTTTAATAGGTACGTTTTTCGCAAAACTGTTTTTCTGTGTGTTTTATGAAACAGTATGGTGGAAGCATTTAGGTAAGTGCTCATATGCATCAGAAATATTTATGTCCAAGTGATTAACAATTAACAGGGTTACCATATAGAATTATAATGTGACTACAGAGTCTAATTAGTGTGACCAGTGTAGAGTTACACAATATGTTCAGACATGCATGAATGGATAGTGCAGACATGCCTGGGTCAGTACTGCAAAATGAAGTCAGCACACAACTGAGTGGTAACATGACCTGAAAGCATTGTCTTGCTGTTAGTATGCCCAACAAGATGTATGCTCACATATGCATTGATACACAGCATGTCTACAATAGAGGCACAACTATGAACTTACACAAGGGTTATACCTCAAAGCAGCAACTACAAATATTTTATAAAGGGAAACAAGAGAGTGTGAATAGAACAGCCAGTAACAGAAAAGACCAAGCTCAGGAAAACAAGGAAAAAGGGAATGGGAAAGTAGTAGTAGGTGGGGGAAGAAGGGAATTTTTGTTTGTTTGTTTTTGGGCAGACTGCCCTTTTTATTTTTTGAGAACAAGAGAGGAGAAAGTAAGCATGGTGACTTTTTGGGTAGAAAGTTTGGTATAGGGTTGGTGTCAAGGGGTGACACACAAATGTATAACATACGAAGACTGATAGGGCAGATAGAGACAAACTTTGGGGGCCACAAAGGATATGCACATATAGACAGATTGACATAGAATGGTCAAATGGTGATGGGAGGATTGGACTTAAAACAAAGTGGCAGTGACACGCAAGGAAGAGGAATTCAATGATGGGGGATAGGGTGGGGTGCTTGTTAAGCTGTCTTAGAAGGGAACTCACAGAGAAGTCATTGACCTCTGCCCATAACATCAAGGTTGAGCTCCACTTTTGTTTACCCAATGTACAGGGCTGGGTATCTGCACAATTCTGCTAGTCACTTGAGGAGGCACTACAAGGGGCCAATAAAAGAATCTAGCTGCCAGTCAACTTCAGTCTTCATCAGCCAGTAAAGCTTGCAACAGCTGACACAGTATGGCCCTGCTATGCCACTCTCCAAAGAGAAGGCTATCACACCAACTGGAAGAACAGCAAAAGATGCAAGTAGCAAACCATCTAGGTCACATTCCACAGGGTTATCTTCATTTTTCTGTAGAGTTACAGACTCAAAAACTACTGGAGACCCAACATTTTACACAGTAATGGGCACAGAATGTGGTGGCCAATGGCTCATTGCTGTCTGCAAAATGATCATGTATTAGTGAGATATTTAAGCCAAGTTATCAAAACAGAAGCTATAATGAATACAGGAGCATTATTTATCTTTGGTTCAATATGCATTTTTACACTGGGGATGCACAAGCCAGTGCATTTCTTTGTGCCGGTCCCAAGCGCGGATAAATGGGGAGGGTTGCATCAGGAAAGGCATCCAGCGTAAAATTTTGCCAAATCATGCATGCAGATAACAGTACAGAAATGCATACCTGATCGGTCGAGGCCTGGGTTAACAATGACCGCCACCAGTACTGTTGGCCAACAGGGTGCTGGAGGAAATTGGGCTACTGTTGGCTGAAGGAGGAGAAGAGGGGGAAGGCATGCATGAAGGCGGGTAAAGGCTAGGACTGTGATAGTGAGGGTTGGAACTTTGAATGTTGGCAGTATGACTGGTATAGGGAGAGAACTAGCTGATATGATGGACCGAAGGAAGGTTAGTATATTGTGTGTGCAAGAGACCAGATGGAAGGGGAGCAAGTCTAGGTGTATTGGAGGTGGTTTCAAATTGTTTTATCATGATGTGGATGGGAGGAGAAATGGCATAGGCATTATCCTGAAGGAACAGTATGCTAAGAGTGTTTTGGAGGTGAAAGAGTGTCGGATAGAGTGATGTTTATGAAGCTGGAAATTGATGGTGTAATGATGAATGTTGTTAGTGCATATGCTCCACAAGTTGGGTGTGCGATGGATGAGAAAGAAAAATTTTGGAGTGAGTTGGATGAAGTTGTGATGACTGTACCCAAGGGTGAGAGACTGGTGATTGGAGCAGATTTCAATGGGCATGTTGGTGAAGGGAACAGGAGGGATGAGGAAGTGATGGGTAGGTATGGTGTGAAGCAAAGGAATGCAGAAGGTTAGATGGTAGTTGATTTTGCGAAAAGGATGGACATGGCTGTGATGAATACATATTTTACCAAGAGGGAGGAGCATAGGGTGACATACAAGAGTGGAGGAAGATGCACACAGGTGGATTATATCTTATGTAGAGGGGCCAGTCTGAAGGAGATTGGAGACTGTAAAGTGGTGGCAGGGGAAAGTGTAGTTAGGTAGCATAGGATGGTGGTTTGTAGGATGATCAAGAATAGGAGGATGAGTGTGAGGGCAGCACCAAAGATCAAATGGTGGAAATTGAAAAAGGGTAATTGTGAGGTGATGTTCATGGAAGAGTTAAGACAGGCACTGGGTGGAAGTGAAGAGTTACTGAATAGCTGGGTAACTACAGCAGAGCTAGTAAGAGAGATGGCTAGAAAGGTGCTTGGTGTGACATCTGGAAAGAGTTAGGAGGACAAGGAGACCTGGTGGTGGAATGAAGAAGTACAGGAGAGTATACAGAGAAAGAGGTTGGCGAAGAAGAAGTGAGATTGTCAAAGAGATGAAGAAAGCAGACAAGAGTATAAGAAGAGGAGGTGCATGGCAAAGAGAGAGGTTGTGAAGGCTAAGGATAATGCGTATGAAGAGTTGTATAAAAGGTTGGACACTAAGGAGGGAGAAAAGGACCTGGCTAGACAGAGGGACCAAGCTAGTAAAGATGTGCAGCAGGTAAGGGTGACAAAGGATAATGAGGGAAACATAGTCACAAGTGAGGAGAGTGTGTTAAGAAGATGGAAAGAGTACTTTGAGGGGTTGATGAATGAAGAGAATGAGAGGGAGAGAAAGTTGGATGATGTGCGGATAGTGAATCATGAGGTGCAGTGGATTAGCAAGGAGGAAGTAAGGATAGCTATGAAGAGGATGAAGAACGGAAAGGCTGTTGGTCCAAATGACATACCTATGGAAGCATTGAGATGTTTAGGTGAAATGGCAGTGAAGTTTTTAACTAGATTGTTTAATGAAATCTTGGAAAGTGAGAGGATGTCTGAGGAATGGAGAAAAAGTGTTTTGGTACTGATTTTTAAGAATAAGGGTGATGTGCAGAGCTGTAGTAACTACTGAGGGATTAAACTGGTCAGTCACAGCATGAAGTCATGGGAAAGAGTAGTGGAAGCTAGGTTAAGAAGGGAGGTGATGATTAGTGATCAGCAGTATGGTTTCATGCCATGAAAGAGCACTACAGATGCAATGTTTGCTCTTGAGTGTTGATGGAGAAGTACAGAGAAGGTCAGAAGGATTTACATTGTGTCTTTGTGGATTTAGAGAAAGCATATGACAGGGTGCCTAGAGAGGAGTTGTGGTATTGTATGAGGTAGTCGGGAGTGTCAGAGAAGTATGTAAGAGTGGTACAGGATATGTACAAGGGTAGTGTGACAGAGGTGAGGACTGTGGTTGGAGTGACGGATGCATATAAGGTGGAGGTGGGATTACATCAAGGATCAGCTCTGAGCCCTTTCTTATTTGCAATGGTGATGGACAGGTTGACAGACGAGATCAGACAGGAGTCCCCATGGACTATGTTGTTTGCAGATGACATTGCGATCTGTACTGAGAGTAGGGAACAGGTAGAGGAGACTCTGGAGAGGTGGAGATATGCTCTAGGGAAAAGAGGAATGAAGGTCAGCAGGACTAAGACAGAATATGTGTGTGTGAATAAGAGGGAGGATAGAGGAATGGTGAGGATGCAGGGAGTAGAGGTGGTGAAGGTGGATGAGTTTAAGTACTTGGGAACAACAGTTCAGAGTAATGGTGAGTGTGGAAGAGAGGTGAAGAAGAGAGTACAGGCAGGATGGAGTGGGTGGAGAAGAGTGTCAGGAGTGATTTGTGACAGACGAGTACCAGTAAGAGTGAAAGGGAAGGTCTACATGAGGGTAGTGAGACCAGCTATGTTATATGGGTTGGAGACAGTGGCATTGACAAAAAGGCAGGAGTCAGAGCTTGACGTGGCAGAGTTGAAGATGTTAAGATTTGCACTGGGTGTGATGAGGATAGACAGGATTAGGAATAAGTATATTAGAGGGTCAGCCCAGGTTGGAAGGTTTGGAGACAAAGCCAGAGAGGCAAGATTACGTTGGTTTGGACATGTGCTGAGGAGGGATGCAGAGTATATTGGGAAAAAGATGCTAAGGATGAAGCTGCCAGGTAACAGGAAACGAGGAAGGCCTAAGATAAGGTTTATGGATGTGGTGAGAGAGGACATGCAGGTGGTTGGTGTGACAGAGCAAGATGCAGAGGACAGGAAGAAATGGAAACAGTTGATCTGCTGTGTCGACCCCTAACGGGAGCAGCCAAAAGAAGAAGATGCATTTTTACAATTATCATGAGCTCAATAATCCATAAATATAATATATGCATATATATATTTTGGATTCAGAATTTCTAGGTCCCCACTAGATGCCAATAGAATACAATTTAATCATTGTAGGATGCTTGCTTTTACATACATATAATAAAAATTTCAGTTTCTTATTTGACACTTCCTATCTGATGTAGTAATTGTGTGATACTTTTATGTTAAATTATATAAAGGTCCGTAGGTTCATAGATTCATGGGACAACACTAGCCTATTGGCCTGAAGGCCCTTATAAGCCTTGCCAAGAATTTTGCCCATGTTCTCACAAAGTCAGTACTTGTTTCCCTTGTCCAGCAGGGACACAGGTGGGATTCCAAGGGTGTATTTTCTGTTTCCCATTCAGTCATCCAGGTTCCTGTTAAAGAGGGCTAGAGAGATACTCTGCTTGACATGGATAGGAAGTCTATTCCACATATGGGGGAGTCTTTGGGACACAAATCTATCCTGCCAACAAGTTCTATTAATGTCACAGACCAGGTTAAGGCCTTGCATGCAGGCTGTGTGAGTGGAGTTTGACTTATGGATATACAACAATTCCATCAAGGCTATCTCTCTCTCTCTCTCTAAATATATATATATATATATATATATATATATATATATATATATATATATATATATATATATATATATATATATATATATATGCGGGTCTACTTTAAAACACAGAGACACAAAACACTGACGGCGAGAACACCGAGACCGGGAGATCGACAACTGAGATGACCAACAGTTTAAAAGCACAAAACTTCACATGTCCGACAAATCACAATCCCGACAATCAACAAAATAAATACCTTTTCCAAAAACACACACACACAACACAAGCACAACAAAGAACTTACAAACCTACACTAAACCTTACATACACAACTATCTATGCACTAACCTTAACCCAAACCCTAACCCTAAGGTCTGTCACTATCGCACACTCACCTAACCCGCGCCCTAATCCTAACTCACTTAACCCGCCCCTAACCCTAAAGTCTGTCACTATCGCACATTTACCTTACCCACACCCTAACCCTAACACACTTAACCCACCCCAACCCTAAAGTCTGTCACTGTTGCACACTTACCTTAACATGTCAGTGTTCTCAGCATCATGTTTTTAAACTGTCGGTCATCTCAGTTTTCGATCTTCTGGTCTCTGTGTTCTTGTCGTCGGTGTTTTGCATGTCAGTGTTTTCAAGTAGACCCATAGATATATATATATATATATATATATATATATATATATATATATATATATATATATATATAGATATAGATATATGTTTCTATATATGTACATTTCTATAATTTCTATATCTATATATATATACATTTCTGTATATATATATATATATATATATATATATATATATATATATATATGTATATATTTATATGAACACACATACATAAATGTGATAGCATTGCATTTACATTATTTAACACTATTTAACCACTTTTGGATATTACAATGTGCTGAAAAACAGGCATTTTTGTTCAGTGGATGATATGAAGAAACTGATCCTTTTTTCAAATGTATATGATCTTAGCCAAAATTGGTATATCTAAGGAAGGGGGTGTGGAGGTGACATCCTTCATGATGAGCAGATGGAGTACCATCACTTGCACCAACTAAAATAATCTCGGAGTTGTACCATTTTTAATGGAGCAGATTTGACAAGCTTAAGTACTTGTTGGATGAAGGTTCTCTCAGTCTAATTGCTATAAGACATTCTCTTTGAGAAAATACAACGTAATAGTTATAGTCACTTAGACTGCATATGTTCATCCATCCACAACCCCTTTTTCCCATTTTTACACATGGGGTCAAGGTGTCACTTCAACAGTGACAATCATCTACAGCTAAGGTTTACACTGCTGGGTGGCTAGCCCTGCCATGGTAGTTCTTTCACACCACCTGTGTCCAGTTTAGAATGTTCAGTCCACCTACTGCATGTCTTTGGAATTTGGGAGGAAATGAGAACAATTTGGTCAGGAGTACCCCTCCTGTCGCATCTTGCTCTGGTGACAACTGTCTGTATGAAATCACCTTTTTTGGACTGATTCTTATTACTGCATAAAATTGTGACAAGAATGAATTAGAAGAAGCCATTACAAAGGATGGCAAAATAATTAGATGGAAAGTGTATTTGTTTTTGTATATGCACTTATGCAAATAAGTAAGTCCCTGACTTGTTTTGTACCTTGCCAAGCTATTAGGGCTGGCATGCATCTATGATGCGAAGAGCGATGCCATTGATAACTTTTTCTACTTGAATGGTCTGCCTAGGTGGATGAGGCTCAGTTGAAGTCACTAAGTTAAATGACCAGTTTGGGTTAGTGTTTACAGTGGAGAATCACATATTTGTGACCAGGGCAACAACATAAATGTTAGCAGCATAGAAGAACAGTCTGGTAATCTGCTTCTGTGGCATGTTATGCAAACTCTATGGATGGAAATGGCATTAGAACAAATTGTAATCTAATGCTATAAGATGAGTTCTTCATGTCAGAAGGCATTAAACAAGCTACTGGGGAGTTGCAGAGTAATCTTCTGAATAAAACTGGCTAACCTAAAATGGTTGGCTTAAAAAAAGAAAACACTAAAGGAAGAACAAGACTGGCTTTTCTAAAAATGCAAGCACTACAAAGAAGATTCCATCTTCAAACCAGAATTTTAAAATACACTCAGGCAAATGATGTTGAGAACATTAATAAAACATGGAAATACTACATTAAGTTATTTTACTGTAACAATCAAACAGATCAACAAATGATTAAGTCTGTGTCTTACTATCAGGAACTGATGGTGATGAAAGAAAAAAAAAAACAGAAGCAACAATGAAAGCTTTACCCAAGTACAAAGCACCAAACATGGTGTCATCAGTACCACATCACTTGGATACAGCTGTTACAATATCTACAAGGCAGTACAGGAAATTCTAAAAATGACATCAAGGCTCAACTGACTAGGAAACAAACTGTTTTGTATCAGTCTTGAAGAAAGATAGCACAACTGATTATGGACATTATTTTATAACCAGTCTGATACTTTAGTCCAATAGGATTCTCCTAAAGGTTATTCCGCAGAGATTCAATCATACTTAAAGTGAGAATTAGCAGTAGTACAAACAGGATTCAGTAAATGGTGTGAACATGAGACACCACTGCAGATATGAAATGAATACTTGAGAAGGCAAAGTACTTTCAAGAGGATATCTACATTGTTTCACTGATTGTAGTAAGGAAACAATCTAGATTACACTGATGAGCATAGGTGTATAACACTTGCTACCTTTCAAGCATAATCTTCATCAGTGGAGAAGAAATGACTTTAACAGAATAAGGAGAAACAGAAGGGTTTACAATTGATAAAAATGCATGACAATGCAGTATATTTTCAGAACAAAATCATCAGCTAAGCAAGATTATGCAAAGCATTATCAGAAAAAAAAACATTTATTGAAAAATAACCCCCTATTGTGGAACCCCAATATAAACAGGTTCTATAATGAAAGAAAAAAACTTACTGTATATAAAAATAAATCTAACTCTTCAAGATACCAAAACAGTCTTGCTACACTAAATTAAGACCCTGATCAAATTACACAAAGCCAAACATGAGGTGTAAAATAGCCACCCAGGCAATGGAAAACCACAAAGGCTTCTATAATTATGTTAACAATGTTCATAACAATGCCTAGCATTGTGCAGAGGGAATAATAAATGATATCACATACTCAGACCCAGAGAACTTAGCTAATGTACTGGAGGACAAATTTAACTCAAGCTTCACACTCATCTCCCCTCTGTTATTCTCAAATCACATACCCACACCTACATCCCCACTCAAATCTTGCAAGAACAAGTTTTCAAGGAGCTATCCAAGGCCAAGAACAGTACATCTTTGGGGGTGAATAGCATACCAGCCTGCCTGATGGTCAGTCTGAAATCTGACTTGTCCGATCCCCAATATATCAGTCTCAAAACAGGCATTGTGCCAGATGAATGTAGGACAGAAGGAGTTATTCCCCTGCACAAAGGTGAGATTTCAATAGATCTTGGTAATTATAGATCCATAAGCCTGACTAGTCTTGTCTGTAAGGCTATGGAAAAATAGTTTTGGAATTAATATATAAGGTGACCTAAAGACTGTTGACCCAACCTAGTTTGGATGCATCAAGGGCGTCTGCTTACTTAACCTGGTCTACCTGTTCAAAAAAGTAACTGAAGGAATGGATGAGAGCAAGAGTGCATACATTCTATCCAACCATCCAACACTCATATGTCAACGACAAAATCTCCCAGCTAAATGTTAGTCCCCATGTAGCTCATTTTATAGCAAATATACACATACATGTATACAGACATGTAAATATTTCAAGCATGGGCACTGATGCCCTTCTAGCCTGCCAATATACCAAAACACTTGTTCCCATAATGTGTGCCCAAGCTGTTCTTAAAAATATCTAAACTAGTACTTGCTTTACTGTAATTTGGTAGTCTGTTCCATGCATGAGCTGCTGTTTCAAAGAACCAGTTAGTACATTTATCATTTCTACAGAATCTTCTACATAGGTTGTCTAATGATTCTCTACTACATTTTGTTAACCTCAAACATTCCCAGAGGTAGTCTCCAAATGCCCTATATACCTGAATAAGATATCCTCTTAGAGATCTATAAGAGACACTGTACAAATGCAAATATTTTAGTATTTCATAATAACAAATTTTCACACCCATGGACAGCCTTGGTATATTTTCACTGTACTTTTAGCAGTTTACTCATGCTTGTTTTGTTATAACACTTCCATATTGTTATTCCATGCTCAGATTTGGGGCTAAAGTAACTAACAAACAATGACTTCATCATTTCTGATTTCCTATACTTTATAAATCTATTTATACAACCTATAATTCTATAACTATCATTAACCAATCGGTTGATATGATTAGAAAAACTCAAATCTGAATCTACCTTATACCCAGGTCCTTAAATTAATCAACAGTTTCAACAATATGTGCTGTATTAAATATTCACCTTTCAATGTATGTCTTCCAAATTCCATATGCTTAGTTTTTGATGTATTTATCAGCATATTATTATCCTGTGCCCAAGTGGTCTATTTAGTCAAGTTCTTTTGCAGACATGTCTTATCTGTTACACATGTAATTAGTTTACCCAATTAAAATTGGCTCATACATAAACCCAGGAAGTTACGTTGGGTGGCTATACCTCCTCCGAAAGACCTTCATTAGTGGTATACCCAAGGGCTCAGTCCTTGGACCATTCCTCTTCGCTATTTACTTCACTGAGGTCAAAGCTAGTGTTAAGAGTTTGTGGCTGACCAAATTTGCTGATGACTGCAAACTTTGTACTACTATACATGTCCCAGAGGACACCAGTTTCCTTCAAGAAATCCTGTACCAAACAAATAGCTGGTGTCAAAACCATGGGATAAAACTAAATGCCAATAAGTATATAATTGTATCCTTTGGCAAGCATTACTTAGGTCTATATCACTTAATTGAACGTTTATTTTATCGAATAACTAATCATCGAACCCTAATTGTCGAAGTCCCTATTCAGCTAATAACCTAAACACTGAACTGGAATTCATCAAAATGTTTTTGTTGGCCAACACTGTGAGCATTAAATATGCTGTGAGAGTAAACCTTTTTACATTTTCCAGGGGTCTGCGGCCCCTGCCACCCCTCAGTGGGGGCTGCACAGCCCCTGAAAATTAAATATACAACTCCAAGATCATACTACAATGAGGTAATCAGTAAATCACAACTAGCTGGCATGTCAATCACAGAACATTTTTTTCAGGATGGCCAACTAAAAAAATTAAATGAATTTCAATTCGATGTTTAGGTCATTCACTGAATAGAGACTTCAACAATTAGGGTTCAATGATTAGTTATTCGATCAAATAAAAGTTTGGTGAAGTGATACATACCCAGTTTACTTCCCTTGCACTTGCCACATTGAAATTACACCTGTGAAAATCGATACCATAGTTAGGGATCTGGGAACCTATATCAAAAATAAACTGTCATTTGATTACTGTACATCCAGAGTTATGAGGCAGTCTTCTTTCATTACTCAACTTAGATCTAAAGGTATTGCATCCATATCCAGGGATGTAATTGATACACTGTACTTGGCACTCTTTAGGCCAATCATTGAGTACAATGTCACTTTCTGTATATACCTGTCCAAACACTTGTCACGACTGGAATGACCACAACTTTCTCTCACTAAAATAATCATGGTCCTAAATCATAAACAGTATACAGATAATATCAAAGTTATGTCCCACTTCAAAGTATCATACAGGCCTGCATGCTGACCTCTGCCTTGAGTAAGGAACTTCCATAGACCCTGTTCTGTCATAACTATTGCACATTTGCAAGACCAATGGTATCATAGCTACCCTCTCAATGCATCTCAATATTTTTTGAAAAGTAAATAGAAAATGTTAGTGGGATAAATTTGTATTACAGACGATACTACTTCTGTGGAAGTGTCTTCCAATCCACATAAAGCAAAGTACTTCTCTTACTCTGTTCAAATGTAATTTGGACAACAAATATATGGGAACCACAAATTCAACCCTGATTTACCACACCAGTCCCTCATAGATGGGGTAAATATGTAAATCTACCAACAAATCTGTGTTTGGTCTATCTGAGTTATTTCTATGTAAAATATAAGGGCTAAAAACTGCGATGGGAATGTAAGGCTAGGCTTCTTAAGATTCTCACAGATTAATAGCCTTATATGTATAAGAAACTATCAACAGCTTTCATTAGGCAAATGATGTCACAAGGCTGAAAGTGTAGATGACATGAATTGTGTGCTTATCAAGATTAAACAACATAGGTGGGAATACCATAAGGCCTACATGATTTTTTTTCATATATGCATCACGTCACAATGCTTACACAAGCACAAACATTTTCAGGTTCAGTAAGCGCCACTTAGCAGCACACACACAAGCAAACATGGAAAATCCCATGGAATGCAAATGACCTCATAAGCAGGTGAATCTTATGAAAATGAGGCAGGTTGCATGGTCCAACAAGCAGAAAGGCATCTGTGTAGACTCTGTGCCAGTGTCCGTAGTGTACGCATAATTTTTTCATGTACAGAAGTCTACACACACAGAAGTGGATGTAAAACAACAGAAATATGGACATACTACCCCTGGAAATGTTATACCACATACAGATAAATGCAAAATTAATATTGTTGATGTCACAAAGAGGAAGGGAATAAGTTAAATTAATAATATTTTTTTAATAATGTTAGCATGCTTGCAATATGAGCCACTGTGCGAAAACATGCTTAATATCTGTCAGAAATGTATTGCAGTACCTTGATTTGGGTCCATACAATGGTGCATTGGTGCTGTTGCCCAGGTCATACAGCTATGAACAGTTTAATTTCCAGGCTGTCAGTATGTATATGTATGCAAATGAGGTTGATGTACTGAACAGCAAAAAAGGAGCATGCTTGTCTGCATATCCACTTCATGTAGACTCTCACATCATGTTGATATTTCCACTGGATGTGGATACCATCAGGGTGGGTGTCCTGTTACTTTTAGGATTGTTTAATTCCCACTGCATATGTTTGCATGACATGCCACATAGCTGAGCATCTTCATGCAGAAATACCACCCAGGTCACATGATGATGTAGGCAGCAAGTCATTAAAACTGGATATATTCGATTGTTTATTCTGACTTTTGTATAAACTATGCTGCACAATGCACAGCTAAATGCATTTGCACAGCAGACTACCCACATGACAGTGATGACGTAGGTAGCACTGAATGTAAAGTAGATATATTCAATGAATATTTATTATTGTGTATAAGCTATGCTGTGCGGTGCATAGTGCCATATCGCACACAAAAATAGGGCCATTAAATGACATTAATTACATTCTAGGCAGGTGAAATGCATCATAAATAGCCATCACACATGGTGGACCTACAGCAGACCTGTATAAATTATGCATACACTCTACATTCTGATTTTCCTCCAATACTCTGGAGCATTAGAGTATAGACTTGAGAATTTTAACTGAGATAATGCTAGGAGCTGTTGCAGGTCAGCTATATATGTATGTGCTAGATGCTGGAGTCAATGCTGCTGACAATAGGCCTAAGCTGAGAAGGAGAAGAGTGTTCAGGACCAGAGTAACCTTCCAGGAGCTACATGAGCTGGAGATTGTCGTGTGCTACAGGGTGGACAGGGACATATTACAAGAACTCACTGAACGCTACTGTCCTCAACTCAGACCCAGAGCCAACTGAGAGGAACCCATCCCAGTGGAAGCAAAGGTATGTGAGGCCCTTAGGATATTAGCTACAGGCACTTTTCAAAGACCAGCTGGGGATATAATGGTGGTGTCACAGGCATCTGCATCCAGGATACTCCACCAGTTCCTGGATGCTAAGCTACCACATGCCAGTGAGCATATATCTCTTCCCCTCTCCCCTGAGATGATGGTCAGAAATATTCAACAGTTCAACCATGTAGCACACTACCCTGAAGTTCTGGGTGCCATATATTGCACTCATGTACACATCAAGGCACTGTTTGGTGAGCAGGGTAGAATCTGTTAACCATAAGGTGTATCACTCCATCAACTGCCAGGTTGTGTGCAATGTCCAGGGAGTTATCTTGAATGTGTGTGCTGGGAGCCCTGGCAGTTATCATGACTCCCATATCTGGCACATGTCACAGCTGTACCAGATGTTTGCTAGTGGGGACATTCCACACTGCCATTTATTGGGAGATGCTGGCAATGCCTTGGAACCGTGGATGATGACACCCATCAGAAATGCACACAAACCCATGGAAGAATATCATAATGAGGCATACACACAAACTAGGAACATCATAAAGCATGTGTTTGGGCTTCAGAAGACATGGTTCTGGTGCCTAGATATATCTGTTAGAGCCCTGCAGTATTCTCCAACCACATGTGCACATATAGTCACAGTATGTGCTATGTTACACAGTCTAATCCTGTTGAAACACCTGCAGCAGGACCAGCAAATGGAAGGGATACACATCTTCCCACCAGTGCTTAGGTCACCACAGTCACAAGAGGACTCTGAGGAGGACCCTCCTGCTGATGTCCCTGTAGGCAGATGTAGGCATACTTAGTATGCCTTGGCTTTGGCTAAAAGACAATGCATAGCACATTCGCTGACAACCTAGGGAGTGTTGCATTACTCCTACTCACATACAGTAATTAAAACTGATGGCAGACAACCCACATACCTGTACCTATCCATGTACTAGCTGTGTACTGCTTGCATCTGAAAGAGTCAGCCCTAAACTACAGTTGTTTCACCTGCGGCATTTGGAAGGTAAGTCCATAAGCTACACAGTACTCATAAGGATTATCATGAAATGGCATTGTAGGTATGGATCTGGTACATCATGCAAGTGAATATAGTGGGCTACTTAGACAGAAATAATATCCACAGGGGACTGCAGATACCCATTTCACTACCATGTTTCCATTACTATTCACTAGGCGTCATGCATGCCATATTCATATAGTCCTACTCCAACAGATTACTGGTACATCAGTCAAGGGAGATGTTAGACAGTGGAGTTACATGATATTCAGACTATTGTGCATCCCAGAAGAACATGTGGTGGTGTTCCCTAACGCAACAGTGTTCCCTTGTAACTGCTGTAACAGCAACTCATCAGTGGTGTATCAGCATTCCAGACAGTGTAAGGACAGTAACATAGAAACTGATTATATGTCTTACTTAATGTAGGAATAACAATGTACATATTTATGCAGGTGATTGTGTGATGAATGACCCCAGTCTGTCAAGCACCTTGTGTAGGTCAAAGAACTAGGACAATTAGCTTGTGTGATGGTGTTCCTGGTTCTAATCTAGAGGTATCCACTTCTCTTGGATGTGAGGTACTATTATGCTGTGCTTTACAGACTATCAGTCTGTGTGTGGTGTAATATTATTAACCTCTGTCACATATTAATTACATCATACAACTTTAGAAAGTTGTAGCCAATTTGGGTGAATTGCAGCAGTGCAGAAACAAGGCCAGATGTCATTTCATGTAACACACAAAATCCCATACTGGAGTACAGGTAGATGTGGGTTGGAGTCAGTGTATAACCGAAAATCCAATTGGGCTTGCTCATACAGTTAGTTAACCAGAGCGCTGTTCTGTTGCTCCTCACTCAGAATGACTTTTTATATATAGAAATGTCTATAGATACATATCTGTCTGTCACTATCTCTCTCCCTATATATATATATATATATATATATATATATATATATATATATATATATATATACACACACACACACACACACACACACACACACACACACACACACACACACACACACACACACACACACACACACACACACACACACACACACACACACACACACACACACACACACACACAAACACAAACACATACACATATATACCATCTCTGTCTCTCCCCATATATCTATATAACACATATATATAGCATACATACACACACACACACACACACACACACACACACACACACACACACACACACACACACACACACACACACACACACACACGCACACACACACCTGCATTGATATATATGTCCCTAATATATACATAACTGTATATGTTTATATGTGTGTGTATATCTGTATTGTCCTACATACCCTGATAATGGTGAGTAAAGCTGCACTACAACACATATATAATGTTATTCAAAGGACCAAAAGTAAGGGCTCAACAGTAGATAATGAACTTACTTACATCGCCCTGTGCCTGCTGGATGTCACCACACATACACCAACAGGTGAACAGGTGGTGTAATGTATAATGTTGTCTGCACATGCATTGACAGGGCACATTATTCTTGCCCACAAGCATAGCCATCCAAATGCAAACAGCCACATATGGCCAAAATGGCAACTGTAGCCACATAGCTAGGATAAAAATCAGTTATCTGACTGCTAGGCTACTAGATGCAGATAACAGTAAGAAGCAATATTATTGTTCAGGCCACAGACACTGTTCAACATAAGCCTAGTTTATGTAATCCACAAGTAGTTCACTTGCAGTAATGTTTACAACATACTTCAGCCGTGGCATGTGCGGTAAGTACTATAATCTAAAGTGTGCAAGACTAGAACGGTAGGGGTTGTAATCTCACTCCAGCCCAATTTGTATGTGTGTGTGTGTGTGTGTGTGTGTGTGTGTGTGTGTGTGTGTGTGTGTGTGCATGCAACTCCCTTCAAAACAGCTGAGAATTTTTCACTGACTCCCAAGCTGCAATGAGCTTGTACTTTTTGGCCCTTGCAGTTGATGCTGGCCTCCAAACTCCTATATTTCCACAAGGTCTGCTGATGTCATGTACCTTAAGACTACCAATTGCCATTCTAATGCCTGACTTCAGACATGGTGTGTGCAATGAGTGCTGTGATCTGTAATGTATAAGGCTAGATAGGTAGGGGTTTTAATCTCCCTCCATCCCACTTGATGTGTAAGTGTGCGTTTGTGCATCTCCCTGCAAATTAATTATCATCACAACACTGACTTTGAAAGAGGTAAGGTTTTGGAATATTTTGGTTGCAGCAGGTGATGTGGACCACCAAATACCTGACTACAACAAGTCCTTTGATGTCATCTTGCATAAGATTATCTAAAGAGGTATTCATAGCATACATGAGGCGTTGCTTGTGTGTTAAGTATTGTGATCTCTAGGTTGTACCATTAGATTGGTAGGAGTTCTAATTCACTTGCAGCCAGCTTGGAGTGTGTGTGTGTGTGTGTGTGTGTGTGTGTGTGTGTGTGTGTGTGTGTGTGTGTGTGTGTGTGTGTGTGTGTGTGTGTGTGTGTGTGTGTGTGTGTGTGTGTGTATGTGTGTGTGTTGTTCATTGTTCTGTAAACATTAATTAGTAGTAGTGCTATTCTCAATGTAGCCAGGTTTGTGCATGTGGATGTTAGAGCATTTCACATCAGTGTATGGAATCATATGATCATTGAACATGTGTGATGGTGTTCCTGGTTCTAATCTAGAGGTATCCACTTCTCTTGGATGTGAGGTACTATTATGTTGTGCTTTATAGACTATCAGTCTGTGTGTGGTATAATATTATTAACCTCTGTCACATATTAATTATATCATACAACTTTAGAAAGTTGTAGCCAATTTGGGTGAAGTGCAGCAGTGCAGAAACAAGGCCAGATGTCATTTCATGTAACACACAAAATTCCATACTGGAGTACAGGTAGATGTGGGTTAAAGTCAGTGTATAACCAAAAATCCAATTGGGCTTGCTCATACAATTAGTTAACCAGAGCGCTGTTCTGTTGCTCCTCACTCAGAATGACTTTTTATATATAAATATGTCTATAGATACATATCTGTCTGTCACTATCTCTCTCTCCCTATATATATATATATATATATATATATATATATATATATATGTATATATATATATATATATACACACACACACACACACACACACACACACACACACACACACACACACACACACACACACACACACACACACACATACACACATATACCATCTCTGTCTCTCCCCATATATCTATATACACATATATACCATCTCTGTCTCACCCATATATCTATATACACACACACACACACACACACACACACACACACACACACACACACACACACACACACACACACACACACACATGCACACACACACCTACATTGATATATATGTCCCTATTATATACATAACTGTATATGTTTATATGTGTGTGTATATCTGTATTGTCCTACATACCCTGATAATGGTGAGTAAAGCTGCACTACAACACATATATAATGTTATTCAAAGGACCAAAAGTAAGGGCTCAACAGTAGATAATGAACTTACTTACATCGCCCTGTGCCTGCTGGATGTCACCACACATACACCAACAGGTGAACAGGTGGTGTAATGTATAATGTTGTCTGCACATGCATTGACAGGGCACATTATTCTTGCTCACTAGCATAGCCATCCAAATGCAAACAGCCACATATGATCAAAATGGCAACTGTAGCCACATAGCTAGGATAAAAATCAGTTATCTGACTGCTAGGCTACTAGATGCAGATAACAGTAAGAAGCAATATTACTGTTCAGGCCACAGACGCTGTTCAACATAAGCCTAGTTTATGTACTCCACAAGTAGTTCACCTGCAGTAATGTTTACAACATACTTCAGCCGTGGCATGTGCGGTAAGTACTATAATCTATAGTGTGTAAGACTAGATAGGTAGCGGTTGTAATCTCACTCCAGCCCAATTTGTATCTGTGTGTGTGTGTGTGTGTGTGTGTGTGTGTGTGTGTGTGTGTGTGTGTGTGTGTGTGTGTGTGTGTGTGTGTGTGTGTGTGCGCATGCAACTCCCTTCAAAACAGCTGAGAATTCTTCACTGACTCCCAAGCTGCAATGAGCTTGTACTTTTTGGCCCTTGCAGTTGATGCTGGCCTCCAAACTCCTATATTTCCACAAGGCCTGCTGATGTCATGTACCTTAAGACTACCAATTGCCATTCTAATGTCAGACTTCAGACATGGTGTGTGCAATAAGTGCTGTGATCTGTAATGTATAAGGCTAGATAGGTAGGGGTTCTAATCTCCCTCCATCCCACTTGATGTGTAAGTGTGCGTTTGTGCATCTCCCTGCAAATTAATTATGATCACAACACTGACTTTGTAAGAGGTAAGATTTTGGAATATTTTGGTTGCAGCAGGTGATGTGGACCACCTAATACCTGACCACAGCAAGAATTTTGATGTCATCCTGCATAAGATTATCTAGAGAGGTATTCATAGCATACATGAGGTGTTGCTCGTGTGTTAAGTATTATGATCTCTAGGTTGTACCATTAGATAGGTAGGAGTTCTAATTCACTTGCAGCCAGCTTGGAGTGTGTGTGTGTGTGTGTGTGTGTGTGTGTGTGTGTGTGTGTGTGTGTGTGTGTGTGTGTGTGTGTGTGTGTGTGTGTGTGTGTGCTGTTCATTGTTCTGTAAACATTAATTAGTAGTAGTGCTATTCTCAATGTAGCCAGGTTTGTGCATGTGGATGTTAGAGCATTTCACATCAGTGTATGGAATCATATGATCATTGAACTTTATTAGCCTAATGGCCCTCGAGTCCATACAATCCTACCCAAGTTCTTACCCTTATTTACACAATCAGCACATATTGCCCCTGTCCATGAGGAACACAAGCACAAGCCCTGTAGTGAAATTACAGTCACCCAGCCAATCATACAGATTGCATCTGATGAGGGCCAATGAGGTTCTCTGTTTGCCATTAGGTGGGAGTCTGTTTCAAAGGCTTGTTAAAGTCTCATAGATATATCTCTTCCACCAGTAATTATTAGCAATGTCACCTATCAGATTGATGTCCTTACACAGAGTAACCCATGTACCATTCCACCTACAGATATGCAGCATTTCCAATGAAGCAGGGTCAGACATTTCCCCATATACAAGGCAGAGATCACCTCAGAGTGGTCTGTATGACACAGGCTACAATTACAGTGATTTCAGAAGATCCCCATAGGACAGATACTGAAGACTTGAAGTTCCCTTGTAAGTAACCTTTGTGTATGTGCAATTGCCAGTAGTGCTTGGAAAGGTACATGATAAAATGGCCATTTACTCAAATATTGGCCTGTTGAGGGGAAGAATACATGGAGGTCATGACTACATCATTTTTGGTTGACAGTGCCCTCAGTTATGACATGAGCAAGATAAGATTCCCTTCTTACCACTGGGGAGGCATGCTGATCTAAGGTAAAGTAGGTGTAAACCTGTGTGGCCAGGCCTGTGCGCCCAGGTCTATCACTCCTGAGTATGTACATCAGGTGTTGCCACTGAATTGCTGCTTGCCTGGACCATTGGTGTTACTGATGGAAATCATACTACATACATATTTGCATGGAGTTTACAGCCATGAGTATGCCAACAGGAATTTGTTCATGAAGAGCCTCTAGGAGGATATTGATATAACTTGGAGATTCTATGTCCACTTACATTTTGCAGGCATCAGCCAACCTTGTCAGCCACAGACATTCACTTTCTACTCCTACTTTGGTTAAATGGATTCCAAGCAGTAGAGTACCCAGGACTGAACCCTGTGGATCACTACTGGTTACAGATCAGCTGTTGGAGGTAGAGTCCCCTATTCTGACTATGTGTTCTATCAGTGAGCCACTTAGTGAACCCTATAATGATATTACTGTTGATGTCTACTTCGGTGATTTTGTCAATGATGCCTGAGTTGGGGATAGTGTCACATGGCTTGGCTAAGTCCATGCACAGATGTCCTTTCATCTAGGTCCTCTGTGTTTGCCTCATGCATGTCCAACAGGTTTAACAGGCATGATCTTCCTATCAGAAATCCAAACTGTGTAGGGTCAACTGTTTGTAGATTACATATATCTGTGCTGATCAGGTCCATGATTATTTGCCCCATAGGCTTACAGATATGGCTACTCCGGCTAACATGTCTATAGTTCCCATGGTTGGTAAATGCACCACCTCTTTTAAAGGATGTAACAATTTCTGTTTTCTAGTCAGCTGGGATGCAGCCAGTGGTTAAACTATGATTGCAAGGAATTCCCAATGATGTTAATAATCCCTATTGGAGCCCATGTATGACACATCCTGAGAAGTTAGCAGGTCCCATAGATGCTATGTTTCCTCCTTAGAGAGTCCATTTATGACCTGCTCTGTAGATATAGAAGGTATGGGACAGGTTATAGGGATGTCATGTGGTACGTGTGGTGTGGACAGGGGAGTGAACCTGTCACAGAACCTGTTGGACAACAGGTTAGCTAAGACTACAGACTCATTATATGCAGTATCATTAAATATGAGTTCACCAACAATCTGGGCCTTTCCTCTTAGGTTACACGTGTAACTACACTATGCATTGTGGTCATCCTTTATGGAGGAGGCTAATTTTGTCACATACTTTTTTTTGCAGGGCATCACAACAACACTATTTGCTTGCTTTATCTGAGGATGGTGTACTTCTACTTTAATGGAAGTTGCTCACTCTAACTGTCAAACAGCAAAGTCCCCCTTTTATTGTCCAGCCTGCTAATGGTAGTTGTCTACCAGGCAGGTTTTCTGTGCCATGAGGAGCTTGTTTTCCTCCTGTCAGATACAGCTGAATCTATGCAGTTGTACAGCTGCTTGCATAAAGCATTGGTGGAGAGCTTGTCATATGTGTCTGTCCCATCTGGGGGGGTGTAAGTTTATTACTGTATTTGCTCCAAGGTGCTGCAGGTTTAGGTGTGATACTTACTTTTAATGGCACAGATTTGTAATCAGAGCTCTCCAAGGAGGATCTCACAGTGTGTGTGGGGGGGCACAGTGGTCACCCGTATTGGTAAGCACCTAATGCAGTACATTGGCTTACCTTGTGGGGATGTCACGCCACTGGTCCAGGTCATTGTAGTTAAAGACATGGACTAACCTTTGGGCAAGTGAGCTTGAGCACGATTAACCAACACAGTTGGTATGTAGTTAAAGTCACCCCAAATCATGGTGTTATGATGTATCTTAAGTTACACAAGTAGATTAAAATAAGCACAACAGGGCCACAGTGGTGTGATTAGCATTGTTGCCTCACAGGAAGAGGTTGTCCCGTTAGATTCTCGGCTGGAGTGCCTTCTGTGTGGAATCCGCATATCCTCCCAGTGGTCAACTGACATTAAAGACATGCAGGTAGGTGCATGCATGAATGGGTGTGCCTTCTTTGAAGGTTGGGCATCGGGCTGGCAACTCGGCACCATAAAAATCCACTGCCAATCATTAGCAGACTGGAGTTCCACTGTGGCGACCCCTAACCTGGAAAAGCCGAAAGTTAAGCATTCACAGATTAAAATAAGCACAATGGGTGTCCTGATTCATGGAGTTCATCCTGCAGCTGGCAATGGCTTGATTAGGTGCCCTTCTAGCAGTGAATAACACCTGCAGTGTCTCCAGGGAATCACACAGTTTAACTATTGTGGATGTGTATCTATCTTTAATGTATATGTATACACCATGCCCATTACCTTGCACACTTTCAGTTTTGGGTCTGAACATGTGGAAGGACATGTAGCCTGGTATGGCTTTAGTGCTGTCCACAGCTTTGACCCAGGTGTCTGTGACTGCTCAAATATTTACATATTCCAAGGTAGGGACACCTCCCAGTGAGTGGAGTTTAGTGTTTGCATTCCTAGTGTGCAGCAGCATAACTGTGATGTATGAGGATGGTGTTTTTCTCATTGGAAGGTTTTCCCTTGAGATAGCACCTATAGCCTTTACTGTGGGGTTGTCAGCAGCCTTGGCCAGTACACAAAATCCAAGGATGACAGATGAAGTCCATATGTGGCACAGCATCGAGGTCTGTTGAGCAAGTCATCCCAGGCTGACATGTAGTGGATCCCCTTACAATGATGCCACACACTAAAGCAATTATTGACTTCAGTCACATTCTTTGTGTATTGAGCCTTCAGCGTTGGTGACAGTCAAATGCAGATGAAGGCTATGAGCATCCTGCCAGAGACACAGAGTTTCTAAGCTCAGTCATGTCTCTGCATACAGTCCAGTGATGTATGTCTCAAGTTGTACACACCAACAGGAGCTACGATATCATCATAATGTTACCTGATGTTGACAGACTTGCATGCATGTGTGGTATGGCATATTCTGGCACCTCACAGACAGCCAACTGTGACCATTTCCATATGTAGCCTGGTAATAGAGACATCAATGTGTCTCATGATATAATCACCTATGAATAATAGGTTTGATTTTGTGTTTTTCCTCAGGTGTATGACTGGTGAGACAATGGTGCATGAGCTATTATGTGTACTGTGTTCTCTAGAGGTATGATTATGTGTAGTGATCTTGCATTTGGGTGTCTGAGGTGTCTGTTTGCATATGACTCATAAGGAGCTGCACACATGCAGGTGTGTGTGTGATGTGGGTGTGGGTAGAGCAGGAAGTGAAGTGTGCATGTTGGCAAAATGCTCTTTGTTATATGTACTGACGTGTGTGAGACAGCATGGAATTGAGGTTTGTAATATAGTCACATCTCTCACATGTTCTGTTTGCGTGGCACAGGAGTAGAGGGGTGGGGACACTTGCTACATCTCATCAGTAGTCATTTATAATGCCATTAGCAATAGAGTCTTGATTTTGTCTATGTCACAGCAAGCCAACATTAGGCAGTGTCATGACAGATGCTGAAATGTAGCATATTATCACCTTTATGTAGGTCCACTAAGGTAACACAACACCTGACAGTGTGTCATAACATGGTTCAGTGATTACAATGTTTTGCCAGGCATGTGATCCTTGGATTAACCATAATCTTGTTATTAGGCATGATCTCAAAAACATACCTACAAATGTAACTGGCTGACAGGTTCAGTGCAAACCCCCCCCCCACCAAAAGGTGAGATATCTATACCAGAGAATTATAGCCCCCCAAACATCTCTAACGCTCAGGTGAGAACTGCTCTCTCAAAGGCAAAAACAGCATCCATGGGACCAGATGATGGTGTCGGATGTGTGTGCTCCATGAACTCAATGAGGAATTAAACCCGCAGGGCAGCTGTTTAATCTTAGCTTTACAGGATACTACGTGGATCCAAGGGGTGGCGTGGCGCACTGTGGTCCCACTTTCCCAGGGAGGTGCTCCACCAACCTCCGAAATTACCATCCCCATCATCTTGACAATTGCTTTCTGCTGCAAAGCTGGAGAGGATCATAATGGAACTCAGACTTTTTCAAAACAGTCACCAGGCCATCATCAAGAAAGGCAGTCCACACAGCCTACCTACCTCGACCTGGCAAAGGATTTCGACACAATACCCCACTCAGGTATCATTGAAAACTCATCAGCTCAAATGTAAACCCATATACATCACAAGATGGGTTGCATTAGTAAGTGACAGGACCCACAGGTCAGAGTTGCTGGCCCATGTCCAGACTCAAAGCCTGTCACTGGTGGGTGTCCAGGGTTCAGTCCTGGGCCCTCTCTGGCATCTACGAGGATTGTGGCTGACAAAGTTTGCAGATGACTGCAAACTGGGGCAATAGTTGAGAACACATCTGACACAGATATCCTTCAAAAGGGTCTTATAGAAACGGAAAACTGGTGCCAGAACCATGGCTAAAAGTTAAAAGCCAAAAAAATATAATACATACCCTTAAAAAAAAACCTACTTACCCTATACCATATAGGCATAAACCCACACACCCACTGAAGAGGTTATCGGTACCCAGGTTGACAGTAACCTTTCATTTGATACTCATGTTGCCAAAGTAGTTAGGAAGACCTTCTACATTGCCCACCTGATCATGAAGGGATTCACATCTAGATCAAGTCATCATCCCCTGTACTCATCACTCATCAGGCCAATGATTGAGTACAATGCCCCATTCGAATGTATCTGACATGACACCTGCAGCAACTGGTTCCTTACCAAAAGGATAAAGGGTCTCAAAATATGTCCTATGCTGACTGAAGGAACTTCAGCTCGACTCAGTAAGCTTACCTGCTCCAGAGGTAACCTGTGCCTGACATACAAGGCCATGTCCAACCCAGAATTGATGAACATGCTTCACCTCAAAAATCTAGATCCCTCAGAACTACAAGGGTGTTATAAATAGGACATGCTGGAGGGACAGATTCATCACCCAGAGACTCCCTGCTGTAGTAGACAAAAATCCGGTACATGTGAGGAGCAGAGCACCGCTGGCTTTGTTCAAGAGAAATCTTGACTGATGGATGGGAGATACCCCATAGGGATTATCTCAGTGTCACTGCTTGACAGAGGCACAGGAAAATAATGGGCATAGTATCCTCCAAACTAAAGGAGTGGCAAAAGCCACAAAACTCTGGCTAGGCTTATAAATGCCCTTGGGCAGATAGCCTAGTATGAACCTATGAACCTATGAACACTGTACAGCTCCAGCAAAAGTATGGTCATGCTGCTACACCCTTGGGGTTGACAGCCTCAAGCACACTGTCTATAGGCACTCCTTGCAATGATGATGTGGATGACTGTGCATGCACAGAGAACTTGTTCAACTTTGCAGTCACTACTTTGGCCTTGCAAGTCTACAGTGCCTGTCAGACAACCAGACAGCAAACTGGATGTTGTGTGACATGATGTGGAAACACAAACATGTGTTCTGGTTACATACATGTATAGTGTGACACACCTAGGGCATGTGGGAGGTAGACACATTTTGGCTAAAGGTGTCCCCTCCTCTGCATTAGGCCTCAGATCCATGTCACGCAGATGTCCACCATTAAGCTGTTGAATGTCAGGCTGCATGGATTGCTGTGAAATTGTCACCTAACACACCTGCTGCTGTGGTACTTGTTCAAGCAACCTTGGATGTCTATGTCACCCAACATTGAACATTATATTGTGACACTGCAGCTGTGCTCCTAATCACCATCTGGTCAGTACCCTAATGAAATCCTAACAGTCCCAGAACACAAGGCATAATGCATGCAAAAGTCAAATGATTGCTCTGGTTGCTAATCGAGGTATCTACCTGGAAAAGGTATGTCAAGCCTACAGAGCCTTACATGATGTGGGAAAACTATGTAGATGAACAAACAGGCTGTGGCCTGCTTTTCATCGTGAGCTTTGTACTAATGTTTTGCTTCTGCTTAGAGAAAAAGTATAGGAATATGGTATCTCAGAAGAGAGTGGTTGTGGTGAGACAAGCAATAGTAGTAGCCAGGAACTAGCAATTCAGTGGGCTCCCCTGTTTTCATTATTCTTCACAAGGTAATTGTGTCATTTCAGTACACTCTGCTTGAGTAGTGTCCAGCTGCAAAATAACTGTGTAAAAACTACATCCTTACCTTCACAGGGTGTGTGTATTACTTTCCCCTCCATTATTTGCCTGTGCTCTGTACAGACACAGACACCTTGGATGTCTATTTTCTTGAAAACCCTGATGGAATTAACTGCAATACTTGGTTGCATACAGGACAATTAGCATGCAGTGACAAGCACTGTCCCAGATGACGCTGTAGTCTGATATTTAAAGCCACAAAATGAATTATCATTGAAATGATTAGTAACTATGTAGCAGACCTACAGACACTGGACCAAACCCAATTTGTTTTGTTCTAGAGAAGATCATGCCTACCCTAACCATTGGACCTCAATGAGTGTTAAACCATGCGATGAATGAGGATAAAATGACTCATTCCACCTACCATGGCCTAACAAGGTATTTGGCAATATTAGGTTATCAGGCATTGCTGAAATACTGTAGAGGTTATTTGCAAACTAGTATCTAGTATGTCAGCTGGTGGATAGCCAAGTGTCTGACAGTCATCCGGAAAGATAGCATTGGGTAGTCCACCGCTACAATGAGGCCAGTCACCAGTGGACTTCCCATCAAAAATCGTTCCTGGGAATACCCCTTCTACCCATTCCTTCCTCTGGAGTCTCCACTGTCAGTGACATCTGACTGACTATATTTGCAGATGATTACATATTAGGAGGTGTCACTAACTATATCATGTATATTGAAACTTAAGAGTTTAACTAGATAGTATCTATTGTACCTATTGATTTTCATTATGGCATACATATATAAGTAAAATATAGATAATAGTTTTAATTATAAATATGCATACAATAACAAACAGGATAATTTTTTATTTGATTGTACAGTAGCTTTCGGTAGCAGTTGTTTTGTAGTCGGTAGTAGCATTAGATGAGTAAAGTACCCAGGGGTTATTGATGGTTTATTTTCACTTTTATTTTCATTCTGATTTATTGCATTCATTGCATGTGACATTAAAATTCCATCATTTACATTCATTAAATTTAACAACATGCCGGCTCATTAAATAAGTAACATCTACTATTTTTATATGTTTTTAATCAATTGGGTTCTTTTTCTGATTAATATAATGTTTTTGAGGAGTTTTTATATGTATTCAATGATATTTTGTATATTCTTCTATAGATAATATGTGCAGGTATTTAAAGGGTAGTGATCGAGTGACATTGTTTCCGCTTTTATTTCTCTTAGGAGTTTTCTGAGGAAGTCGGTGTATTGTAACCGACAAAAAGCTTGGGAGAAGCTTAAACCTAAAAATGTTGTTAATTTTACATTTTGGCGACTTGGAGTTTTATTTTGGTGTTCTCGAGGGACGGAGGTGTTTTGTGCATCTCATCTCTTTTACAGTGTGTCTATGTTTCCTTGGTTTGTCGATATTAGGAGGTGTCACTGAATCCCACACAGAACCAAAAGGTATTCAGCATGGGCTGACACACACATTCAGTTGTTGTCAGAGCCATTGACAAATACTAACTGCCATGAAATGCACAAAAACTATCCTTCTGGAAGTCATCCACCCCGGAAATGATCGTATTGTCTGCACACCTCCAACAGTTGACCTATTAGTCAGGGATTTATGGACACAGGCAGTGATCTAGCCTTTGACTTTCACTGGACAGTAAGATGTGGGGATTCATTCAATGTTGTACAACCTATAGAGAAAGGTATGTCATGCAAATGCCTGACTGTCATTGTTACACTGTGTTTGCCACTCATCACAAATATCACTGAGTGCAATGGCACCTTTGGTATGTAAGTACACATTTATATCTGACAACTGTAACAGCCACAGAGGTTCCAAAGTAAACCAGTACATTATGTATATAACATGTCCTATGCAGACCATGTCAGGACGTAACTGTGTATTCTGTCTCCTACATACTTTGGAGGGGAGGTATATGGCTGCCATATAGGAAGGTATCAGATCCCACAGTTTACCTCCTACATATCCAAGAAAGGACTTGCATGAGAATTACATGTTCTACACACCTGCACCTTTATTGTGGTATAAATAGGACATGCTGGAGAGACAGGTATGCAACCCAGATACTACACCCTATATGTAACAGGATGCTTATCCATGTGAAGCAGACTTCCACTGTAATGCACATTATGTACAAGTTGCACAATGTGATGCAGAACAAGACAATCATAACTGGTTTAGGACAAATGTCTGTAATGGACACAGGGAAATTGTAGATGGTTAATTTCCCTCACCACAGCTTGTAGATGTGTCAGCTACCGAAACCCTGCTTACACTTATCAAGGGTATTAGACATTTTCTGAGATTAGGGGTGCATGACTAGGCTGAATGCTGCCACTGTCCTTGTTAGCCTGTTATACACATATGAATCTATGGAGCCATGCACCTATAGTCCTTTACCTTTCTGAAGGCATTTTTCTTCTGTGCTGACATTCCATCCTGTGCTCTGACATTTATGAGTTTATTGTAGCTGTGTACCTATAGGTGTGTCCTACACAATCCTGAAACAGAAATATAAACAGTTTCATGAGACACTTTTCATTGTGTAAGTCTACAGCCATTACAATTTCATCCAAAGTAATGTACACAAAATAATGTGGCTTACTCATTACAAATGGCAGCATACAATATATGTCAGTGATGAGTACAAGTGGCATGTCAAAGGTAACTATGGATGAAACAAATACATATTAATTTAGATAGTCACCCTGTGCATGAGACACATAGCTTCATTTCCCTGCATCGATGAGAAGGATGACAGGGATATGGCACAGGTATAATCACTTGCACATGGTGTTTGTGTGGGGGTGCGGGAGGCCTAGGCTGACCCAATAGGTTGAAATCATGTGTATGAGTCAGGAAGGGAAGCAAGATATACCACGGAAATGTGCCATGCATGTGTGTCTGTGGGTGACCTGATTGTGACAGCGGTATGTGTGTGTGTGTGTGTGTGTGTGTGTGTGTGTGTGTGTGTGTGTGTGTGTGTGTGTGTGTGTGTATCTGCATGAACACAGTCAAGCTCAGTGCTAGCCCTACATGTCTGTATGTTGGACAGCTTTGAACAGTGCATGGTACAGTTGACAGTTCACCATCTCCACCCCTCCCAAACATGGGAAGTGTCTCTGCCAGGAGTTGCACTGGCACTTCCATGCCCAAGTTCAGAAGCGGGGCTACTACCTGTGGGTGCCTGCTGTCTGTTGGGAACATGTCCTCCACAGGAATGCCCAGGACCATGAGCCCATGACTTGCCACATCTTGGTATGGACAGCACATTCCCCTCTGGAGCACTGGATGTACTGCCACTACAGCAGTGTGATTGTGCATGGCCACGTGGACTCAGCAGATGTAGTTGCTGACCTACGCCTACGAGGCTAATGCTCAAGTCCAGCCCGACATTCCATCGCAGACAATGTGCGATCCAGGACGGAAAATGTGTGATCTGTCTCAGACCAATGTCTTTCCACTGAATCAGCCAACCAATCCAGGGTATCAGCAATGCAGTGGAGGCGGTCATGGATGTCAGACTGTGCTGCATCCATAACTCTGAGCATTCATCTGGAGTTCCTTTTGGAACGTGCCTGTGCCTCCATAATGGCTCTAAACATATACCGAGTGACACGTGATGATACACTTGTAACAGGTGGTGAAGACACACCAGGCCTCCTAAGAGCACCCCTGTCAATCCACCTGTGTGGAACCTCACCATCTCTTTGGCTATGGCCAGTATTGACACTCACTGCAGACATTGTAGCCACACTTCCCTGTTCAATGTCTCCACCCTCTGACTGTCCAATATCTGTGGCTTCAGGGGACTGAGTACGTATACTTATACTGACTGTGTACAGTGATAATGAGGACAGGAAAGGGATATAAACCTCTGTGACAGATTCAGCCCCTGCAACCCCCATCTGTGCCTCACTTTGGCCAACATCATCATCAAATTCTGAAGAGACACTGACATCAGGTTGTGAAGGGGACAGAGACCAACCCCCCTTGTCACCTGTGATAAAAAGGGAAAAGCAGTACATTAATACCTGTACTACTATGTTCTGAAGTACTATGTTGCAATATATGTTAAGTGTAGACACTGCTGACATTGCAGACTTCCAACAACTACAGCAAACAGTCTGGGAATCAGCCACCACCTTGGAGCAGAAGTGTAGATGAAAACAGCTCACAATAAGGTACCAGATCCTGTTGTAAGATTTTATTATTATACACAACAAATAACATTACTTTTTACGTCAATAAAGTGACTTCATCAGACAAAAGGTCATTCTTCTGCTCCAGGTGTTGTGGTGTTGAACTATTACGGCGTTTATTTGTGTTTACAGGTTTTTTTTTTCGTGGTGACATTGCAGACTTGTTTAACCCCTAACCTCATATAGTAGGGCATGAGGGCATTATTTTCTAACAGACATCTGTAGTTACTTGTAAATAAAAGCACTTTAAACCAGAATCTCATGGGCAACAATGATGTACACTGTTGACATTTGACAAAACTCTGCACAGTTGACACATCTGGCAATCTGTAATGTCCTGATAATACTGTCAAATCTATCAGTGAGGTTGCACCTAGAAAGCATAGGTATGACTCTAAAATGTGTAATGTCAGGAAATATCTGTGCAGTTGGCAATCATGCAGACAGTACATCACTCCAGCCAGTAGGCCTGGGATAACACCTTAGCAAATACATTGCAATAATATACATCTCTAACTAAACAGTGTTGTACTTATCAAGAGCAGGAGTATGGCCTTGTCCAATTTCTGACAGTCCTGTGAAAATTTGAGGAAGACATAATGTAAAGATCACCACATGTTGCACTATAACAAGGTAATATGTGCAAATATCTCACATTTACAGTAGCTACTATGTTAATTGTTATGTTGGTCACAATCTGAGCATGAGATTCAAATTGCAGCTAACCTCCTCCCTCCCAAAAACAAACACCTGACACCCACGTAAAACTAAGTACACCTTCACACAATGAATGTTACAGTATTCCAGTGCTGATCAAACTAAGCATACCTCAATGCTCCTCTTTTGTGGACACAGTGGCACCCACATCCACAACATACTGTGTGATGGATACCTGGGAGCTGTCTTGTCTTTGTAAGATTGCCAGGAATTCCTCAGTGGCTGACAATGGTTGTTCCACCGCAGGCCCTCCACCAGTGTCACCATGATCCCTGTTCATGTCTGCTACTGTTCTGCATGGGACATTGATCATATCGGTGGCACTGTGTCACATTTGCTTATATGTCCTGCTCTGGTGATTGACAGCATTCACATTGTGGACCAGGTTGGCCTGCTCCTCCCTGTTTGGCCTCCTCTTGCACAGCAGGAGTTGGTGCTGATGCAAGTCTTCCAGGATGATGTCATTTTCAGCATCTGTAAAAAGGCCCCAGCTTCAGGGATACATCTTCTCTGAAAGACAGCAAAAAAGGAACATGTCAGGATCACATACATGGGAGTACAGTGTATAGAGACACAGCAATAACAGATGTCTAGAAGTATTCACTGTTTGATTGCACATATCATATTCAACAGTGTGCAAACATACTAAGGGTGTGGATACAACTAGGATAGTAGCAATAGTCAGCTGTTCCTGTTTGTGCCATGATGCCACCTAGTGCTAACCCCCCTTATAATATATAAACAATAGTGCCAAACAAATAGCAATGTACTGTTACAACTGGTATCAAGGGAAATTTCCAGAAGACTGGTGTACCAAATTAACAAAAAATTATTCTACCCTCACTGTACTCTAGTTACTCTGTAAGTGTAACAAATCTGGAGATCAATAACATGTCATCAGTATGGTTCTAAGAAAGGCTTAATGATGTAATCCCCATTCCCCCTAAGTATATTCAAATATATGCATCATGTTGGAAACAAAATGGTTACATACATGATGGTGTACAATACTCCTCTGTTGATAGGTACAAATATATAAATGTTGTGCCAATGAGTTCACCATGCAAAGTAACTCTCACACACAGTGGTTCCTCTAGCTAGCTCTTTGCCTTTTTAACATGGTTCACATTAGCAAGTGATTGCCTCTGAACCAATCTGTGCTTCTGAAATGCTAATTGCAGCCAACACAGATGATTTGCAGTATAATCATCCAATCCCGTGCAACCACTGAACAAGATATTAGGCCTCAATGTAGATTACAACCCCTTTCTCATATATTGGGGTGGAAATTACTGGAGTAAAGTTAGTACGTTGTCACAGAGAATTTCTGTAGCAGCTACTTTTTACATACAGATTTTTGTGCTACAGGTAAAAGGTGAAGCTGATGCTGCAGGCAATAGGCATAGGCAGAGAGGGTGAACACTTTGCAGGACAGCAGGCTTTAAGAGCAAGTGTGGGGCCTGTGGCAGCCTTGTTGTAGAGGTAGAGTTACATTGAGGGTACCCACCCCAATGGAAATTAAGGTATGTGCTTAAGATAAGTATGTTAGCCAATGGTATCACTAACACAATAAAAAACAAGATGGTTGGTGTACCCTAGAAAAAAGGTAGGGGATACACTAATGATTATATCATGTAGCTGCACAACTGCCAACTCACATGTTATGTTATGGTAGTCCCCTGTTAATTGTGTGCTGTCAACTCTTGTGTCTAACACAACCTCCATATATGCATGTTACTTGTCATCTAGCACAACCTCCATATATGTATGTTACTTGTGCAGCTATGATTGTCTGTGATATCACTGGCAGACCATTGTGGGCTGCATTCTGATATTAGTGGGCTACAATTTCAGTATACACTTCAAAGTCCTGTGAGAATTCAGGCTAATAAATGACCTGACACTCTCTGAACTTTCTAGTGTTGTACTAGGACTAGTTAAGAGCGGTTCTAGCTGTAGGTCTTTGACTTCTATTATTTAGATGCAGACCTTCAATCTGTACTGCTCTGAGTGGATAAATTGGTGATGAGACAGACATACATATCACAATTTATAATGTTGATGTTCACATACATGTATTTTCAGTGCTAGATGCAGCTGTAGTTGAACATAGGACCATCATCAGTAGATGCTTAGACTATTGTGCTTAATGTAGTCTTAGCACTCTCACTGATGTTTTTCTTAACCACACAGTTACAGATCTCAGGAGCTGCATACGTCACTGTGTACTTATAAGCTGAATGGGCAACAGAGTATAAGACTAGTGTCATAATCTTTGCATGGTTTAAAGCTGTGAGGTTACAGGATGCAATATTTTGATTAGTGTTTTGGTAACGAATACTGTAGCTGGATATCATCTGCAATTTTACCTCTTATTGGCTGCAATTCTTCTTCTCAAGTCTTACTCCTATCTCTACCTAACACTACTCCTATTAGTTGATTGAACTATCAGACTCCTTTTTTATCTTTGCATGTGGAATTATGTAGAATATTTTACCTGTCCTGTACTGTGATGTAGTTATCTACTTAATAATTGATAGCATACAACTATTTATTGTGCCCTGACTAGTTTGCTTCTTAAAGGCTTCCCCAACTCAATTAGTCTTATTGTATTGCTTCCTGTAATATTACCTATACCTTCTTTCCCCATGCAAAACCTTGCTTACTATATTCTATTTCTTTCAGCTGGTACTGTGAGTGCTCCTCTCCTCCCTATGGTCAGAACTACTGCTGTCTTGGACTGCATCCTCTCAGAAGCCTGGGAAAGTTTACAAGTATCCTTCCTTTAAACAATGTAGGTGTTATTTTACTTTTTTACCAAACATTGTATTATCTTTATTCTATTAGTGGCTAGCCCATTCGCAGGGACTACCGTGAGAACATTCTTTTTCATTCTCCCCGTTTCACATATTTTCAATAGAGGTTACTCATTACTGCCTGTAGATGGCAGCATTCTGTAAAACATGGTAGATTACTGAGCCCTAGCAGTCTTCCCTAGCAGTTAATGCACAGTCCTCACAAGGTACAATTTCCAAAAAAAGCATAACAAAAATGAGCAAATATGAAAAAGGTGACTTTAGTGACTACAACAGCTCCAGTCCTATTTGCCTGCAACCCTGCTAAAACAATTTGTGAACCAATTACAGGAGGTTTTCTACTTACCTGTAAAGTATCAGTCTGCCTGATTGTTTTTTCTCTCATTCCCTTGCTTCCTCCTGCCAGACCAGCCATTTCTGTTTGCTCTACCCTACTCCCATTCCCACCCACCCTCACTTTCATTTACTTTATACATCACCCTGATTAACCACACCCCCTGTCTCACTACCAGTCTTTGCCCTCCACATACTCTAAACCAACCCTATCAAATTCAACAGCTCCCCCATTTTGCCAATCCCTTCTCATAAAATCCAGCTGTCTCCCTCTTCTTTATTCCCTGCCTGTATTTTACCTCTCATGCTAACATTCTATTTTCACATCTATATTTTTTTCTCCATATATCTATTTCACTTTTAGCCCCCACACTCTCAGTACTACATACCAACCCCTCTTCTAATATGCTCATACTCATTATCCTCTCCTCCTACCTACTTACTTTAACAATTTCTACTTCTTACTATGGGCCTTTAACCACAACTGTGTTATCACCTACCCTCCCCTATCTCCACATGGATGTCCAAATCCTTATCAATTACTCTATTGCCCCTTCACTATTCTCTAATTACATAACTGCCTATCACAAAGTTAAAATCCTCCCACTTTCATCTTATAAAATGAAACCTAAGTACCCCACCTATTATCCACATGCAAACTCTAAAGTATTCTTCCTAGTTAAGTTACTATGCTATGGAGATATTCATCCCAACCCTGGGCCACTCTCCACTGCTCCTACATAAAGCTATATAGACAGTCCCTATATATCTCCATCCTCTCCCACTCTATCCACAATTTCTTCACCTGCTATTTCCTTAGAATCTTCTTACTTCCCACTTCCAAATACCTAGCTATAATTTCTCTCAACATACTAAGTATAACAAATAAAATAAGCCCTGTTCACTCCCTGATTACTCAGTATTCCCCTGACATTCTTACACTCTCTGAAACATGGCTACAACCACAGACCTCTGACTCACGTTCTTCCCCAGGCTATAATATATTTCAACTTGATCACCATCCTAAAAAGGGGGGGGGGGTGTTGCCATTCTTTACACTGAACAACTTTCACTTTACCTTTACCACACCCCATCCAAAATTTTATCCTTCTGAAACTCATATAGTAAACTGTAAACTTAGCAATCATAGAAACTTGCTATAGCTGTCATCTACAACCCCCCCACTGGAAAAAAACATTCCTATCCTAGAGTAATTCCTTTCCTGGCTCTCTGATAACATCTCCTATGAAACCATTATCATGGGAAATGTTAATTTTGACTGGGCAGCTATTGATTCCTTCTCTCCCCATAGTTCCATAAACCTCTATGGCTTCTCTCAATTCATCTCTTCTCCTACTCAATATAACAACCATACCAACACTGGTACAATTCTTGCTTAGATTCTCACTTCCAACCCAAACCTCTATCACAATCCCTGTACTCTTCCTGACTTTCTCAGTGACAATCTTCCCACCCTAGTCCACAGATATTCACCTCAACTCCACAGACTCTACCATCTCAAAGACTGTTGCAAACTCTTCAACTTCAACCCTGCTACCTTCAACAATATACTTTCCTCTTTCAACTGACCTTCTTATACAACCTACCCTTTGATGATCTCCAAATTCAATTAAATCTTCCTTAATACCCTAAACTCATTGGCTCCATCAGAAAAATTAGATTAAAAGCTAACTTCTTTCCTTGGCTATCTGAAGCCACACGTAACCTTATGTTACAGATGGATAGAGCCTGGAAGTTATGGAAAAAATAATAATATGCCAACCCACCTTCAAACCTATGGACAACTCAGGAACTGTACCAAAAAACACATAGACAATGACAAAAGAATATACTATCAAAAACCATTAAATAAATCGCACTGTAATCCCAGATTATTTTGGAACAATTTTTAATAAGCTTCTGTATCACGGTAAGCCTACCACACCTAGTCCCTGCCAAATAGCTCTGACCTTGATACTGCTACTCTTCTAAACACCTTCTTCATCAACTCTATCAAAACTCTCACTAAAAATAAAACAGCTAATCTTTCTTCTTCCAGTCCCACTCCCACTTACCTTGTCTCTACCTTCTCTCTGAAATCCATCCCCACAGCATATATAAGATATCTTCTCAATAAACTTAAGCCATGCTCTACATCTGCAGACAACTTGCCACCTCAATTTCTCAAAATTGCTGCCAATGCCATTGCCTACCCCATATCTATACTTATCAATTGATCCATCCTTGAAAATACTGTACCCAATATATGGAAACAATTCTGTTATTCACCTTTATAAGGGAGGTAACTCCACAGACCCCCTTCAAACTATTGCCTCATTGCTATTTTCTCACCCTTTCCAAAATAATGGAAAAATGCATACATAAACAAATCCTTGAATACCTTTTACAAGAAAACCTCCTTTCACCTGCACAACATGACTTTCATCCCCATCATAGCACTGCCACCCTCCCATTACTTTAATTCAGACCATTGTCAAAGCTCATGATGAAAACAAGCTCATTCCTAGACTCTTCCTTGAGTTATCTAAAGCTTTTGACACTGTCTCCCACTCCCTGCTCCTATCTAAACTTAAAAAATGTTAATTTCACACAGTCTACTATTCTCTGGTTCACCAGTTATCCCTCAGATAGACTCCAGTCTGTCGGATGTTTACATGCTTCCTCTCCGTTCCTGCCTGTTCATACTGGTGCACCCCAAGGATCAATACTAGGACCCCTCCTCTTTAATATCTTTATAATCTCTTCACAGCTTTCCCTCACTCCTCTCTTATCCAGTATGCTGACAATTCTATTATATCTTGCTCAGATAATCTCCCTCACCTTCTTTCATGGACCCAAGATTCTCTTCTATCTGTTGAAAAATGGCTAAACAGCAATGAATGAACTCTTACACAAGCCAAATAAAAAAAAAAAACAAAACTTCCTCTCCCTCCTTAAATCTATAGAAGATTGTAAGAAACTCCTTCTCAGTCACATTTCTCAATAATAGTACCATCTCAGTCAAAACTCATACTAAACTCCTTGGAGTTGTTATTGATAACCAGCTTAAGTTTGATATCCATATTCTGCAAACCAGCAAAATACACACCCAAAACTGGGACTATTATACAGGAATAAAAAATACCTTACTAAAGACACTAGATATTCCTTGGCTCAAGCTTTTCTATTGCCTACTTCCTTCTATGCTACAGTGATACTCACTAACATACAATCCAACCTCATGACTAAACTTGAATCCACCTGCAATAAAATTATTAGATTTGCTGCAAACCTTCCCTATCAATCCCACCACTGCACTTCGCTACAAAATCTTCTATGGCCTGAAGTCCACAACCAGCTCTTACTTCCACAGCTTTGCCTCACTCACTCAGCTCTAACTATTCCTTCCCGCTGCCCTGCTCTCTCTACCCTAATCTCTCCCTATACTCCAAACACTGCCTCTGTAGTGCCAGCCAACATCTCCTGGAAGCATATAAGCCCCTGAAACAAATAGGTAAACTTCTGTATAGTCACTGAGTTGCCAACTCCTGGAAAAAAACTACCACCAGTCCTAAGAGCTGCCACTAATTGTTTCCATTTCAAAAAAATGCTAAAATATTATATGCACAAAATATGGTCTTGCCTTTGCCCTACTCCAGCCTGACACGTCCTCTCCTCATCCTTTCTCTCCTCCTCTAATTTTCTACTAGTACTTTGACATGGTCCCCATCTTTCTATCTTTCTTCCGGCAGACACATTTTATCAAAATGTAGATATTAATTACATGTCATATTTTAACTTGCTTTTTTTAACTGCCTACTGTTGAACTATGCTCTTACTCACTGTTTGTATGTAGCAATCTTAAGACTTCTGATCAGAAATCTGTTTTACTGTTGGCATAGCATAGATCTACCTTGCTTTTATTAATAATTATTCTCTGTATTCATATTCATATTATGTTTTTCTTCTGTTTATGTATTTTTTTTACTGTTTAAGCTTTTTTGTATTGTTTATACTTTTTATAATTGGGGATTTTCTCCTCAGGCCTCTGCTGATAAAGGGCTTTTCTGCTTAGTCAGACTAACCTGGTTATCAAATGGCAAATAAATAAATAATAAATAAATAAATAAAATGTGTACCAAAAAGTAATGTTCTAAATGCATTTTACAGACAGAGCTACAGAGTTACTGATATAGCAGGTATATGTTGTATATATCATTCCACAGTTATCTGCTGTGACCCCACTTACATCTATTATTATGTGTATGGCTGTAGAGTGCTGTATTTCTCTACCAGAGTCGCAGTTAAAATCCTATTTTTACATTAATGTTTTAGCAAGTGTACTTTTACTTGTTGTACATACAATTACAGGGTTACCTGCTATTAAATACCTCACTTGCACATGTACTAAAAGTACCAATTACAGTAATATTTTTCGGTACTTACGTATTAGCGCAACCAGATTTTCGCGGTTGCAGTAATATGAATGCTGGCATGAAAACGAATGTGGTAATTAGTGCCACTTGTTATTTTACATCTTTACTTACAACAAATAGGTTTAGCTTACATTCAGGAAGATAAAACAATTGTGAAAGTCTTTTTCCTGTTTTGCGTGCTTTACACATGCACGGTTTAATTTCCTGGGCTGCTGAGTATGTTACTGTCGAAAGGAGTGCTTTTCTCTTATCAAGGTGGAATGCTGAAATGAAAAACATGGGGAGACCCAGAGAAATGCTTTTTGGTAGACTATAAAAAATTTACAAACAGACTTGAAAGGAGGAAAACTTTTTTTTTTTAAGAATAGAAGCTTGCAATAACAGTAAAAGATTTGCCAAACTGATGATGTTGCATTATGCTGACATGTAGGGTAGTTTGGTATGTGAGAAATCGACAGTGGTGCTTTGGCTACTTGTAATTGTGATAGTGCTATCCTCGGGCAAACGGAGATTGTGTTTCAATGATTACGGCTAAAAAAGATGTGGATTTCTCATTTGATGTTGTACAGTTTTTGTGTGTGTGGAGAGAAAGTTGTCAGCAATTGTAGTCGCATCTTTCTGAATGTAAGCCAAACTTATCTGTTGTAAGTAAAGACGTAAAGTAACAGTGTACGCTAATTCCCATACTTGTTTTCAGGCCAGCATGCAGTTAAACATTACTTTTTCCATGTTTAATTGATAATCCTGTCTCCAAAAAAATTCAGTGTGAAAGAAAACAGTTAATGTGACATTTTCAAGTCAGTATTGGTACAATGTATACATCTGGAAGCAACCAGTATTATCGCGAAAATCTGGTTGCGATATTACGTAAGTACCTATTTTTCTATTAATCTTTTAATTGGTTTGCGTGGTGTGGCATGGTGTGCAGCATCACTTAAACACACTTAATGATGGGAATTTGAGCATTACTATGTTTTGATTAAAACACCTATGTTAATTAGAAACTGTGTGGCTTAGCAGGTTGATCCACTGTTCTGCAGGTGTGAAGGTCCTGGGTTAAAAATAAGGTGCAGGTATACTTTTTGAACTTGATTAATATTTTTTCACAAGCATATATCAATGTAGCACTATTTAGCATGGTTAAGTGATGCAGTGCACAGTGCCTCATCATGCAAAAAATATTTAAAGAAAAGAATAATGGGGAGATAGGACAGTGGTGAAATGGGGAGCAAGCAGGGGGAAAACATAGTGAAAGGCAGGTAGGGATGTGCAGGAAAGGTGTAGGAAAGGACCATAGCTATCCATTTTTTCAACTGCAACAACTGTGCACTTTCAAATTTTCACAGCTGAATTTGGACTGTCACCCCCATAGAGAGGTGATGACAACATAAGTGCTTTATCAAGCCAATTGGACTAAATGAAGTGTTTTCATTGGACACATACAAAATGGACAGCTATGTATGGGATGATATTATTTTATGGGACAAGTGCCCATTTTTTTAAGGTGACAGTAGAATGTTGGGGAGGGACATAGGTATGTGTAGGGGAGGTAAACAGGGAAGGTGAGGGTAGTTTTTCAGACAGACAAGACAAGCAAGAGAGCAGACAGGGATGGTGTGTGACACAAGAGGGGGGGTGAACACCTTGGATGGAAGGTGTTGTGGAATCCCAGTCCCATGAACGTCAGACATGGTAGCAGTATGACTGAAGATCTCACCCCATGGGACTATCAGCACTGCCCCTTCACTTCTCCAGAGGAGGCAGTGGTTGATGCTGGCAGTCAGGGCTAGGCTGCCCCCCAGGATGGACAGCATGCTCTCCATCCAGAGCAGGCATGCTCTGACAGTGTGGTGTAGCAAACTACACACCATACATCCTTTTTACTTTATCTCACATACTCCTCACTTCTGTCCCCATACTCTCCCCCTCATTTAAGCCTTATTAGCTAAATGTCTTATAAATTTTGTATGCACAAATATTGTACTGCCTGAGTATATATATCCTCATTATCAACTAACACTGTAAAAGCTTTACTCATTTGTATGTGGCCATAATGCTAGCATTTAGCTTGTATCTAATTCCTATTTCTGATTTACCATTAAACTGTATTTTATTGTGGAGCTTTTCTCCCCAGGTCTCTGCTGAAAATGAGTCACTAGGCTCAGTTGGACTAACCCGGTCAACAAATGTAAAATAAAAAATAAAAATAAAATAAATAAATACCTGGCAGTTCCTCATGGGTGACATAATCACCCCCTCTACTTCCACTCCCAGAGGGGAGGCCACCCCCATCCTATGGGACAGAACTATCTGATGGTACAGGTATTACAGGGGCAGCAGAGGGGGGCACCACCAGGCCGTTGCCCAGGTATGCTGGGCCCCAGTGCCACGACCGAGGGGATCCAATTTAGGTGGATCGCCAGGAACCAGCCTACCTTGTTGTGCTGTAGAAAACATAAATAAACATAAGGTGACAATAAACATAGCCAAACAAATGTTAGTATTAACATAACACAACATAATAATGATTAATCAAAAGAAATAGAAAGTAATATAATGAGGAACACAATAAATAACGTAAATAAAATTATTTTAAGAGCAAAGCAATATTAAATTATATATAAGGCCAACATAAGAGGTAGTTACAAAAATATATATTAATATCAAATCATAATAATAAATGACATTAATACATTAAAGAACAGAAGGGGTGGACTGAAAGAGAGAAAAATAGCATTAGTAACTTTGCAGGTAATATTGCTACACAGATTGGTACTACTACATACGTCCACATATGTACAGTTTCAGTTGTAAGTACAGTGACTGCAACTATTGTATAGATGATGTTTCATGTACATAGCTCTCAACCTGTTAGCATGGGACAGTATAGGCCAAGCTTTAACACATGCTGGTACAGAGGCACAACTACAGGGAACATTTATACATAGTGTGCTTATACATTAGTATCAAGGTGTTCTGATAACAGATTTTCCAATAAGTTGCATTACAAGTAATGTCATGTATCTGCTAATCAAGGGCCAGACATATGGGACACTAGCAGTGGCGGCTGGTGACTTCAAATCACAGGGGGGCTGCAGGAGACAGCTGAATGGGTGGGGTCAAGGGGAAGGGGTGTGGTCAACCATAAAGGGGAGGAGCTATGCACAAAACCACAAAAAACTAACTTTAATTAAATACGCTGCCCTGGGTGGCAAACCATCATTATGAAAGTCCAATCAAGACAAAAATAAGTGTAGAAGAATAAAAATATTTCAATGCATTGGCTGCATGACAGCTTACTTAATATCTAGATGGAAACAAAAGGTTGTGAGGCATGAAAAAATAAATTACTTTTTAAATACATTACTGGAATGCCAGTCAAAATCAAGTATAAGAAAAACCAGAAGCACTCAACTCAAACCACTTCTCCTTGCACTGCAGTTCTAATTATAATATATTCAGCTTTATTAAAGTACCAAGTAACATGCTGAAAGTAGAAATCTATGTGATGCCCCACTTGTAAAAATGTTTCTTATCCAAAAAAGACCTGCTGCCTGACAACTTGTTTCATGGGGAAAACATGATAGAAGTAAAAAATGAAAAGCAAACAAGAAACAAGCTCAAGATACATTGCTTAAAGGATTACTGTACAGGTTATGGACCACACATCATTGGCATTCTGTTTAGTTTACGGGTAAAGTCTGTAGAGATGACTGGAAGTCTCCAACAAGTGTAATGAGCTTTTTAAAATAATGGAATCCTGTCCTTTAATACCCAAGGCTTATATATTATCTAGTCAAGTATTCTCTGCATGGCAACAACAGAAAGGCTTTCAATGTTGGCAATTCTTTAGCAGTATGCTTATTAAAGCTTACTTGCATCTTACAATCTCAGACAAGCTTACCTTATGGTCATTAAAGCATTGCTACTTAAAAACAGAGCAACAGGCACTTTGAGTAATAAGCATAAATCTGAGTAATAAGCATAAATCAACAGTACAAAAATATGACAGAAATCAGACCATTCTGCAAAATCAAGGACAGATGAAAAGCCACTGTAGTACTTATGCAGTGTGTCCACCCCATCCAAGGTAGATACAACTACTCCTTGCCTTGCTTGGACACATCCAGAGTCACTACATGGGGGAGTGGGGTGCAACAAGCATGTCACAATTTGAAATCTCTCTGGCTGACTGTGATGGCCCTGACACATTTGTCATACCTCTCAACCTCAAGAGCAAGAAATCTGGACAAAGCCATACACAGAAGTGGGACAAAAGCCCAAAAATAAGGACAATTTTTAAATATTGCTCTAATAAACTTAGAAAGATAATAGAATAGGTCTTGCATTAGTATGAATTTTCTAAAGGGGAAAAAATCTGAAACTCAAATGTCTGTCATTTTCTAACTTCAGTCTTTAGTGATTTGTCACTAACTTGCCAAAAAACACATCTTTATGACAAATGGACCAAAAATGTGATGCAAAAATATAAAATAGACACACAATACAGCTGCTACCTGTCAAAGAAGGGACACTTTAATATTAGTACTGCTACCTTGAGCAGCTGACAAAATAAAATAATCTACATGCATTTCAAGTAATCTATAACTTTGATTATTACAGTTATTTCTTAATTGTAAACCCTCCATGTTTTCTTCCAAAATTGCTATTTTGCGGAGGGATTATTAGGGGGAAGAGCAACATTTTGAGCCAAAAATTGGGGACAGTTGAAAGGTTGGCTATGCCTAATTCTATAAAGCAATTTATTTGCATGTACCTCTTAACCTGTTAATGCAGTAAATCTGAACAAGGCCAAATATATTGGGGGCACATATAAACAGTACTAAAAATTGCTCTTGTATAAATTGAGACAGTTGATAGACCAGCTCTTACTTTAACATGCATTTTTCTGAAGGTTATGAAGTCTGAAACTTATTATTTAGTAACTTAATTCCTAAATGATTTGCCAGAAAACTACAAATTTTATGAAGAACAAACCAAAAATAAGAAGCAAAATCTATTCATTCTTTGAAAATCTGGACAGTTGGGAGGTATAGTTCAGCTGGGCCTGTCTGAGTTTGCTGCCCTTCCCCCCTGACAAAATAATGGTTGAATGGAGCCTCTGCAGCCATTCCAATGAACCATTACTTGGCTATTTCACTCCATTTACCATAAACACTAATGTGCATACTGCTTTACTTCTATGATGAGTTGGACTTCATTTGAAAGTTTTATTTTGTATTTTACAGCACAAACACTAAGTCATCTGTTAAACAAAGCAATGCAGTCTCACAATGAAAACTTAGCATTAAAACTTCTCTGCCCTTGAAACTCACATTCATTGAAACAGCATTGAAACCCACATTCAAAGAAAATACATTTTGCCAGTGGCAGATAAAGATTAATTTTGGGCTGTTTTCAAATCATAGGCCCCTTGCATATGAAACATACATGTGCTCTTTGATACACCTTCTTCAATGTACTAAAATTATATTCCTTGTACAATACAGTACACTTGTTAGAGGGTGTTTTAAATTTGTTTTGAACATTTTTCCAGTAAGCAATGAAACAAACCATATGCACCCATAATGGCAAAACTGCCCAGTTGAGAACATTTATCATAAAAAGTCTACTCAAACTTCCACAGTCCACCATTATTAGTAAATATACACAATTCTACAGTCCACCATTATTAGTAAATATGCAAAATTCCACAGTCCACCATTATTAGTAAATATGCACAATTCTACAGACCACCATTATCAGTAAATATGCACAATTCTACAGTCCACCTTTATCAGTAAATATGCACAATTCTACAGTCCATTATTAGTAAATATGCACAATCTCTGAAGTAAGACATCTAAATAATTCCACATTAAAGAAATCTGTAACTAATGAAGTGGTTGCTGCTAGCAATCACCTTTATATTTCATGGTTTCATCGAAAAATAAAGTGTCTGTTGCCCCTCAGGAATAAATTGCCTCTATTGCATTAAAAAATGATAAGCTAGTAATAATATTGCAAGAGGAAATGGATGGCAAACTGATAACAGACTCATAGTTAGTATCTTCACCAAGGAGAACATTCTCAGTACGGCAGCATCCACCCCTTGTGGGAGTAGAACCCGCAGCTTTCTGCATCAAAAGCAAGCACACAACCTGTTGTGCTATAGTATTAACTAGGCAAAGCACTAAACTTCTATTCCCCTGCAGCTCTCAGCTCCTTGTAAAATCTACTCAATACTCAACTGCATATCAACTTCGCAGCTCAAGAAAACTGGAAAAAGCCAAAATGTATTGGAAGTCAAAAGCCCAAAAACCAGGGACACATTAAACATTGCTTGTATAATCTTGGAAGGTTGCTAGAATAAAATGTTGTGTTGCCACCATACATTTTACTGCCAAGGTCCCTGAGCAAAAAACAGTCAGAGTAACATACCACTACGCCACATCAGCTGCTTTGTAAAAAAAGAGGAAGACTGAAACTTAAATGGCTATCATTTAGTGAATTCAGTTCTCACCATAGCTGTCAACCTCTTAGTACAAAACACCTGGACAAACCCAGTAATGAGGGAATACAGCCCTCAAACATATTCAGTGAATTCAGTTCTTGCCATAGCTGTCAACCTTAGCACAAAAACCTGGACGAAGCCAATAATGGGGGAATACAGTCCCAAAAATAGGGACAAATTTAAAATATTCATCTTATAAACTTAGAAAATTGCTAGAAAAAAGGTTGTGCTACTATGTATTCTGAAGAACATGAAGTTTGAAATTCAAATGCCGGTCAATTTTACTGCTGACAGAACAAAAACAATTTTCAGCAGAGACGCAGGGATTAATACTGCAGACACGTCTTTGTAAAATGACAGGACACCAGAGCAAATCCACACAAACACAGGGAGGAGATGCAGACTCCACACAGAAGCCACCCCAACCAAGAATCAAACCAGAAAACCTATAGCTGTGAGGCAACAATACTACCACTGCACCATCAAATATGCAAGAACATTCAGAAACCTGAAGTCTGAAATTCAAATGCCTGTCAATTTTACTGTGGACAGAACAAAAACAATTTTCAGCAGAGACGCAGGGATTAAAACTGCAGACATATCTTTGTAAAATGGCAGGGCACCAGAGCAAATCCACACAAACACAGGGAGGAGATGCAGACTCCACACAGAAGCCACCACAACCAAGAATCAAACCAGAAAACCTATAGCTGTGAGGCAACAATACTACCACAGCACCATCAATTATGCAAGGAATTAAACATTCAGAAACCTGAAGTCTGAAATTCAAATGCCTGTCAATTTTACTGCGGACAGAACAAAAACAATTTTCAGCAGACGCAGGGATTAAAACAGCAGACACGTCTTTGTAAAATGGCAGGGCACCAGAGCAAATCCACACAAACACAGGGAGGAGATGCAGACTCCACACAGAAGCCACCCCAACCAAGAATCAAACCAGAAAACCTATAGCTGTGAGGCAACAATACTACCCCTGCACCAGCAAATATGCAAGGAATTAAACATTCAGAAACCTGAAGTCTGAAATTCAAATGCCTGTCAATTTTACTGCGGACAGAACAAAACCAATTTTCAGCAGAGACACAGGGATTAATACTGCAGACACGTCTTTGTAAAATGGCAGGGCACCAGAGCAAATCCACAGGAGATGCAGACTCCACACAGAAACCACCCCAACCAAGCTTCAAACCAGAAAACCTATAGCTGTGAGGCAACAATACTACCACTGCACCATCAATTATGCAAGAAATTAAACATTCAGAAACCTGAAGTCTGAAATTCAAATGCCTGTCAATTTTACTGTAGACAGAACAAAAACAATTTTCAGCAGAGACGCAGGGATTAAAACTGCAGACACGTCTTTGTAAAATGGCAGGGCACCAGAGCAAATCCACACAAACACAGGGAGGAGATGCAGACTCCACACAGAAGCCACCCCAACCAAGAATCAAACCAGAAAACCTATAGCTGTGAGACAACAATGCTACCACTGCACCATCAATTATGCAAGGATCGAAACATTCAGAAACCTGAAGTCTGAAATTCAAATGCCTGTCAATTTTACTGAGGACAGAACAAAACCAATTTTCAGCAGAGACGCAGGGATTAAAACTGTAGACACATCTTTGTAAAATGGCAGGGCACCAGAGCAAATCCACACGAACACAGGGAGGAGATGTAGACTCCACACAGAAGCCACCCCAACCAAGAATCAAACCAGAAAACCTATAGCTGTGAGGCAACAATACTACCACTGCACCATCAAATATGCAAGGAATTAAACATTCAGAAACCTGAAGTCTGAAATTCAAATGCCTGTCAATTTTATTTAACATTTGTTAATCAGGACAGTCTGACTTGGAACAAAAAAACAATTTTCAGCAGAGGCCCAGGAAGAAATAATGCAGACATATCTTTGTAACATGGGAGGACACAAAAGCAAACCCACACAAATACAGGGAGAAGATACAGACCCCATAAAGAAGGAACCCCAGCCAAGAATCAAACCTGAGAACCTGCAGCTGTGAGGCAATCATGCTACTACTACACCATCAAATATCAAGCATTAAAACATTTACAGACCACAGATATTATGAGGAACAGATCAGATCAAATATGAGGCAAAAATCTGCAATTTTTTTACATATGGTGGTGGGTAGGGAACTCAAGTCTTTAACACCTGCATACAGGGTACAGAGTTCATGCCTGAGGTATTCCCTACCACACCACCATGAGCACCTGGGGCATTTACACACACACACACACACACACACCCCAGTATGTAAGCACCACACATTTTAGACAGTAAATACAAGCACACACCATATATTCCATCAAGTGCCATACACTTACCTGTCCTGTCCGTTCTCCATAATATCCATCCAGCTAACGTCATGCCCGCGCAATACTCCCAAGACCCGCGAGATCCCTGCTGCATTCAAAAACTCCTTTCCGAGATCGGCGAGACTGTTCCTAAATCCTGACTGCTACTTTTGCAGTCCGGCCCCGACATATTCTCCCAGCGAGTCTGTGCACAGACATCTCCTTGTGTCTCCCTATGGGGACTGCCGGACTGCCAGGAGCATGCGCATAGACGCGCAGTAGTCGGGACTACTGCGCATGCGTGAAGTCCGCGAAATTTAAAAAACATTTTTTTTTCTATTTTTTATTTTCTTTTTGATTTGAGGGGGCTGCAGTCCGGCAGTCCGATAGCACGGGCCGTCCCTGGACACTAGTCATTACATCCTGGAAAATCATGACAGTTGAGAGGTATGTTCATGTACTCTAAGTAGACTAGACAGCTGATTATTTATTAGTTTGCTGCCATGGGAGTAGGACACACAAGCTGCAACTAAAGGAAAAATGTGCACTTAATTTAACAGTTGACTGGTGTCAGATTAAAACACACATGCAGTGAATACAGGAATAAAGCACACTTATTTAAAATGATTACTTATCAAACACAATACTGTTTTAAACATCACTGATAATATTCCTTAAAATCTGTCATTTAGACACATGGCTAGCTGCCTAGGACTTTAGGTACCTTACCTATATACCTTGTTTCTTGACTGGGTAGAATATACAGCATTATTTCAGACAAAATGGTCAAAACACAGGCTTGAACCTTGCACTGGGTATTGCACTACAGTTATTTCAGACAGTTTTTTTTCTGCAGTCTTTATTCATTTACATTTAATAGTTGACTGGTGTCAGATTAGAACACACTTGCAGTGAATACAGGAATAGTGAACACTTTTTATTTGAAAACATTACATATCAAAGCACCATCACTCTTTAAAATTTATTGATTAATGTTGCTTCAAGTCTGGCATGTAGACCATGGATAGCTGTGTAACACTTCTAATAAATAAACCATGTATCATGTCCATTAATTGAGTGCAACCTACAGCATATTTCAGACAATGAGAAGACAAGAACACTGACTCATAATCTGGGTAGACCCCAACATTAAGTGATGCTTGGAAGGTATACTACATGGTACTGCAGGTTTACTTTATTTAACTTGCTTTACCATATCAGGTGGGCAGTGACACATTACTAAACATGTTAGATGTTGCAGGTATGTCATACCTGACTGTTAGGACTGCAAACTCTGTATATAATTTATTATAAAATTATGTTATGCATTATGTTATTACTTTGATGTTTCCCTACTTACCACACACTTGCCTCATCCTGGCCAGCACCCTGTATGGGACTGGACATTGCAAGCCCTGTCTTCTGTAGCTGTTGAAAGAAAAGCAAACCATTATGCATACCAGTTTTGCACAGATTCAACTTGTATATTTCTAAAGTACTACCAAGCATACTTACATATCTGTGGGATCTGCCAAGCCCTAGCTTCTTGGACCCAAGTGTCGAAGGTTCCCCTCTTCTTATGTCTCAGGTCATCGTAGTGGTGATGACACTGCTTATCAGTGTGGGGGATACCAGTAGCACTGGTAAGTTCCCTAACAAACTGATCCCATGCCTCAGACTTACATTCTGAGCTCTGATAATTGCTGTGCAGCAGCCAAGGTTCATAATTCATAACCAGGAGTCCAACAAAAACTTTGTACTTCTTCACACCCCACCTCTGCACTTGAAAGTGTGCTCCCTCTCCAACACCACCAAGCATATCAACAGCCAAGTGAACACTCCAATGAATGGTGTGCAATTCTCACCTATTTGCCTTTATATAGGCTGCATTCCCACCCTTACACATCATACTGTAACTTTCAAAAAGCTGTGTGTTGCATAGCATAGCACAAACTCAGACAAACCATTTTTGCCGAGCTTAGCATTGCGCAAACTCGCACAAAGCAGGTTTAAGCAGAGCTTAGTAACAGCACACAAACAATGTAGACCATTGACCATGATTAAGCTCTGCTGAGCATTGCACAGGTTTTCTAAATGTAACAATATTTTAATTTTAAATTAAACTGGTGTTTCAGTCACCTGATACATTTTCACAGTAATAAATGTAAAATGTATTATTGCTTAGGATTTGAGCCCAGGACCAACTACACTGTAGGTCATGACTCAACCTATCTAGTCACTTGGATAGTAAAGAGAAGTAATATATCTTCATATATACTACTAAAATGCCTTTAAGTGTTGTGCAGCTTCGCTGTGTGGGTTTACACATTGCTAAGCACAATGGAACTATAATTAAATATATCTGGTTTCTAATTTTAGACATCTGATGAAGTTGCTAAGCACCGTGCCATGATGCACAAACAAGCAGAAGGGGTAAAAGTACAATTGATTATATCCAGTTTGTATTTTTAGATATATCCTAGATTTCTACTGTATACGTGTAAGTGCAGCTCGGCATTGCTAAGCATCACTCTGTGCTGTGCATACAGGAAGAAAACAAAAAACTAAAAACAAATTGATTACATCTGGTTTATATATATATATATATATATATATATATATATATATATATATATATATATATATATATATATATACTGTATATGTGTAGCCCAGCTAGAAAGATTAAAAAAATATATTATCCTGTGCTTACTACCTGTCCAGAATTTTTCTGGGCATTCCACAAGTACGGGACAGCCTCTACACTGTTGCTTGCATGGATTCAATATTTGTGTTACTGTGATGTCCCTCAGCAATGCACCATGATAAATATGCATGGTGCACTGCCGAGAGGGAACAGTGGCCATGTACATGCATACATTCTTTGTAGTCTCTATACGGAGCCTACACAAATTTTATTGAATCCTGGGAATAGTCTAGAAATTAATTTGCACCGTAACATGAAGACAAAGATCACAACAAATCAATATTCTTTTCTTGATGGAGAAAATAAACAGAAGTAGTTGCCAACTTCTGACTACTTGAGCCTATAACCAAGAAAGAAATAGCAACCAATTCAGAAAGTCAATGACAATTCATTCTTGGCCATGAAAGATGTAAAAAGATATTCCAGGGCAGCAATATGTCTTTACATACATAAACTTGACTTATTGAAATGTTAGCATTTTAAACAACTTCACATGGATGTGAAACTTTAATAGTGCAAAATGAAAACATGAAGGAAACTAATGTCATTGAATTTTAGTTTTGGTGAAGAATATTGCATTAACCAGTGGTTGCCTGAAAAATATGTCCATCGGTGTTGCATGATATAAAACCTAAGTATTTTATGGAGGCTGAACTGTTAAAAATATTTCAGACACATCATATATAGAGAGAAAAAGCATTAGGAAAGAAATGATGCTTCGCAAGTTAAAGGTCAGTGTAAAGAGGAAGACCGGTAATGCAATGGACTGATGAAATAACTAGCACTAGATGAGAGCCCATCAGAGATGAGTCATCTAGCTAAAAAACAGAAGACAGTTCAGAATAACTATCAAGAGGAGGGTCACCACAAGTCTTGACTAACTCAGTGGCACATCTCTATGGTTAATGTGTACATGTGTCTACACACACACACACACACACACACACACACACACACACACACACACACACACACACACACACACACACACACACATGTGAATCTCTCTCTCTCTCCTATCCTATACTGCGTAGGCTGCTGGCTACACTCGTAGTAAATCATTCCTGGTGTATCATGCCTTGAGGTATCCTGGATTCCTGACTATTGAAAATAACCTAAAGCAAACATTTAATTTCCAGTGCTGAACTGGTTCCCTGAACTGAAGCTGTAATTAACAGTCAAAAGAAACCAAAGTTAAATCATCCCCGGTGTATCCTGCCTTGAGGTACCCTGGATTCCTGACTGTTGAAAACAACCTAAAGCAAACACTTAATTTCCAGTGCTGTACCCCTGAACTGAAGCTGTAATTAACAGTCAAAAGAAACCAAAGTGTATGTACCTTTTTATAAAGTCGTCTGCACACCCAATAGCAATATTGTAATCCTATGTGTGCATGCTACCAGCCTACTGCAGAGCCCACTCAACCTGCTTTCTCTAGTTCATCACTTCCCCTTAGGTGACCATAGCCCTCCTCTGCAGTAAACTGAGCTGCCAACTAGAAGGTGACATTTATCTACTTTTAAATACCTCATTGCAAACTAAAAGTTACTAGATATTGTCTGTCCTATATTGCTCTATTGCCCTCCCCCAACCTCTGTACTAAAAATTGTAGAGTGCAAATAAGTCATCTGATATCCCCTGTCCTACTTTGCTTTATTGACCTGTAACCTCCCTCCTTTCCCTCAGTCTCTCTTAGCAAAACTGTACCTCACCCCTGAGCCTTTGCTGACCTGTGCTGCTCTTCACCTCACTGATTGTTTCTCGTTGACTTGCTCTTCCATCTCCTTGGCTCTGTATAACTCTATTCCCTACCTCCTCCCCCTCCCTCCCCTTCCAGCTACCCACCTCACTTCCTGCCTTAGTCTTCCCTGTCTTTCTAGCTACCTATACAGCCCTTGCTTCCTGCCTATCTCTTCCCACTCTTCTTACCCTCTGTCTGCCCCTCCCCCTAATTCAATAAATATATCTGTGCTCTTGTGGTGCCATTTTTAAATAGACCCAGTCCCCTCCTATCCTATACTGAATAGGCTGTTGGCACAACTCGTAGGTAAGTTTGTCCTATATCTTGTTTATTGTTACTGTAAGTAAACTGCATTTGTGCTTCCCACTGCTGCCTTAAACTATAACTTCATTACTTATACTGGCTTAAGCAATAACTGTTTATTAACTGTATGCATAGTTACAAGAAGTAAGTACGCTTGCTCCTTGGCGTTGCGTGCACCAGAGTGATATTTCTGTCCGAATCTAATGCTCTCTGCCCTTTTATTAACTTAAAGTCATGGGCAACAGTTGTTTTAGCATGTTAGCTGTATATTTTTGTAAACAATAGTGGGAAATGCTCGCTCCTTGGCATTGCATGAACTAGAGTGCCATATCTCACAGAAACCTAAGCTCTCTGCCCATTTACCAATTTAAATTCATGAGCGACAGCTGTTTTAGCCAGATTGCTGTTTGTTTATGTAAAACAATAGTGGTATAGTGGTAAATGCTCGCTCATTAGCATTGCGTGCCTCAGAGTGCTATATCTGCCTGAAACTAATCCCCTCCCCCTTTTATTATCTTAAATTCATTAGCGACAGCTGTTTTAGCCTGATTGTCATACATTTATGTAAAGCGAAAGTGGAAAACGCTCTCTCCTTGGCATTGCGAGTATCAGAGTGCTTCTGAGTGCTATGAATCTAATCCCCTCCACCCTTTTACTATCTTAGATTTGGTAGCGATAGCTGTTTTAGCCTGATTGTCATACATTTATATATAGCTAAAGTGGACAATGCTCGCTTCTTGGCGGTGGGTGTATCAGAGTGCTATAGCTGCCAGAATTAAATATGTCCTGTCCTTCTGTCTATTGATAAATATTAGTGACAGCTGTTTTTAGCCTGTTTGCTGTAAATGTATGTAAAGCATATGGGGAAAAGGCTCGCTCCTTGGTGCTGCGTGCAGCAGAGTGCTTTACCTGCCTGAACCTAAACACCTCTCCTCCTCACTATCTTTATTCAGTCGCAGCAATTGTTTTAGCCTGATTGCTTAATGAATTACAGTATAATAGTACAACCTCATGTAAATAATAAATGCTCTTAAATGTTAGTATCCATGAAACTGCACTGTTAGCAATTCATATATATTGCAAAAATACCTTTCAGATGTATATATAATTTGAAATGTGCCATGCATGCTAATTGATGGAAGTCTCACTAATGTGCACGTATTTGCCTATAATGTAATGAGCGAAATTGAAGTGTATTAACCCACCACCGAGTTTGCGCAGGAATGGACGTGCCCACAGTGATTGACATGCCAAAGGGCAGGGATTAACAGCAATGTGCCGTGATTGACACGCAATGCAAATGTAATGGTAAATTCCAGAAGCATCTTGACAACCGCAAAACAGAATAAGCAACAAAAATGCTACAAGAATAAGCTTTTATTTAGGCAAAAAAGTGTATTTTGGCCTTTGAACACTGCTAGGGTTGCCATCTTTTCAAATGGCCAAAGTAGGACATTTTCGGGACAAACATCAGATTTTACAGGCCGACTCATACCCACAGTCAGTACGAAGGAAATAACTTAACTTTTTTGCCTAAATAAAAGCTTATTCTTGTAGCATTTTAGTTGCTTATTCTGTTTTTTATAACATTTGGGTATTTCAGATACAGAATAACTGTTTTATGCAACTATTACATACAATATAGGACATAATTATATCCTACAATCTCAGGACATTTGCCAATTTTAATATTTTTTGTCAGGATACAACTGCTCAAAGAGGGACTGTCCCTCGCAAAGCGGGACAGGTGGTAACCCTACACACTGCTAGACTTTGAAAACTGCTAGACTGCAGGACTAAAAGGTCATGTATTACTATGCCTTTTCTGAAACACAAGTAGTCTGAAACTCAAATGCCTGTTATTATTCAGTGAATTAATTTCACACTTACTTAACATGAGAATCCAGAAAACCAAAAAGGGAATGGTGTGGGATGTTTTTCGGTTTGTGTGATGTTCCTTTTTCAAACGACAGGTTTTCACGCTTTCAGTATGTTTATACTTTTGAAGATGGTAGTGGTTGTGTTGAGAAGCACTATCCCATTGTTGGATAACAAACTAACACTCCTACCATAAAAAATATATAAAATAAACAATTATTTTTTATTATCTCCATATCTCACTATTATTGCTTTAACAACCGCTTCAATGCTGACAGCTGTGTGATCATTGAGCCCCGGTAACAGAAAAGTACCGCATTGGCTTTATCAGTTCAGTCAACAAATACTCTCATTAATGGCCATGGGTAACCTGTAAGTGGTTGATCTCCCAGCCCCATGCTTCCACTTATTATGGTGCCCAGTTACCTAGACGAGTATATGTGAAGATCGAAGTACATTTTTATGTTATAATGTAATCTTTTTGTGCAATTACCTGTTATTTTTTATGTTTTAATACGCATATAATGCACATGGTCTACATTACCTTGTGTTTTAATCAAGCGGTGGGCGTAGTAGTCAACACGCTCCAAGCGGTGGGTGGAGTAGTCAACATGCTCACAGGCGGGGTTTGGGAGGGGCTTGCTACTGCGCATCTGGTGGGTTAATGCACTTCAATTTTGCCATGCTATGTGCCTTTCTTGCCTACATAGTAGTATTACATTGTAGTTTCTGTTGTAAATTATTTCTCTATGTAGTGTTCCCTCTCTTGCATAACTGCAAAGTACAATCTCATACAACTTAACCCTGCATTTCCAACCTAGCTGCTGTTACTCACCCAGTGCTAGAACTGTTTTATATCACTTCTCTTCCAGTAAATCATCCCTGGTGTATCTTGCCTTGAGGTCCCCTGGATTCCTGACTGTTGAAAACAACCTAAAGCAAACGCTTAATTTCTAGTGCTGTACTGGTCCCTTGAACTGAAGCTGTAATTAACAGTCAAAAGAAACCAAAGTGTATGTACCTTTTTATAAAGTCATCTGCACACTCAATAGCAACATTGTAATCCTGCATGTGCATGCTACCAGCCTACCACAGAGCCCACTCAACCTGCTCTCTCCAGTCCATCACTTCCCCTTAGGTGCCCATGGCCCTCCTCTGCAGTAAACTGAGCTGCCTATTAGAAGGTGGCATTTACCTACTTTTAAATATTTCATTGTAAACTAAAAGCTACTAGATATTGTCTGTCCTATATTGCACTATTGCCCTTCCCCAACCTCTGTAATACAGAATTGCAGAGTACAAATAAGTCATCTGATATCCCCTGTCCTACTCTGCTCTATTGCCCTGTAACCTCCCTCCTTCCCCTCAGTCTCTCTTTGAAAAACTGTTCCTTTCCCCTGAGCCTTTTTCTGTCCTGTGCTGCTATTCACCTCAATTGGAGCAGATTTCAATGGGCCTGTTGGTGAAGGGAACAGAAGGGATGAGGAAGTGATGGGTAGGTATGGTGTTAAGCAAAGGAATACAGAAGGTCAGATGGTAGTGGATTTTGTGAAAAGGATGGACATGGCTGTGATGAATACGTATTTTAACAAGAGGGAGGAGCATAGGGTGACATACAAGAGTGGAGGAAGATGCACACAGGTGGATTATATCTTATTTAGAAGGGCCAGTCTGAAGGAGATTGGAGACTGTAAAGTAGTGGCAGGGGAAAGTGTAGTTAGGCAGCATAGGATGGTGGTTTGTAGGATGACATTGGTGATCAAGAAGAGGAGGATGAGTGTGAGAGCAGCACCAAGGATCAAATGGTGGAAACTGAAAAAGGGTAATTGTGAGGTGATGTTCAGGGAAGAGTTAAGACAGGCACTGGGTGGCAGTGAAGAGTTACCGAATAGCTGGGTAACTACAGCAGAGCTAGTAAGAGAGATGGCTAGAAAGGTGCTTGGTGTGACATCTGGAAAGAGGAAGGAGGACAAGGAGACCTGGTGGTGGAATGAAGAAGTAAAGGAGAGTATACAGCGAAAGAGGTTGGTGAAGAAGAAGTGGGATTGTCAGAGAGATGAAAAAAGTAGACAAGAGTATAAGGAGATGAGGTGCATGGCAAAGACAGACGTGATGAAGGCTAAGGATAAAACGTATGAAGAGTTGTATAAAATGTTGGACAATAAGGAGGGAGAAAAGGACCTGTACCAATTGGCTAGACAGAGGGATCAAGCTAGTAAAGATGTGCAGCAGGTAAGGGTGATAAAGGATAATGAGGGAAACGTACTCACAAGCGAGGAGAGTGTGTTGAGCAGATGGCAAGAGTACTTTGAGGGGCTGATGAATAAAGAGAATGAGAGGGAGAGAAGGTTGGATGATGTGCGGATAGCGAATCATGAAGTGCAGTGGATTAGCAAGGAGGAAGTAAGGATAGCTATGAAGAGGATGAAGAACGGAAAGGCTGTTGGTCCAGATGACATACCTGTGGAAGCATGGAGGTGTTTAGGTGAAATGGCAGTGGAGTTTTTAACTAGATTGTTTAATGAAATCTTGGAAAGTAAGAGAATGCCTGAAGAATGGAGGAAAAGTGTTTTGGTACCGATTTTTATGAATAAGGGTGATGTGCAGAGCTGTAGTAACTACAGAGGGATTAAGTTGATCAGTCACAGCATGAAGTTATAGGAAAGAGTAGTGGAAGCTAGGTTAAGAAGGGAGGTGATGATTAGTGATCAGCAGTATGGTTTCATGCCAGGAAAGAGCACTACAGATGTGATGTTTGCTCTGAGAGTGTTGATGAAGTACAGAGAAGGTCAGAAGGAGTTGCATTGTGTCTTTGTGGATTTAGAGAATGCATATGACAGGGTGCCTAGAGAGGAGTTGTGGTATTGTATGAGGAAGTCGGGAGTGTCAGAGAAGTATTTAAGAGTGGTACAGGATATGTATGAGGGTAGTGTGACAGCAGTGAGGTCTGCAGTGGAAGTGACGGATGCATTTAAGGTGGAATTACATCAAGGATCAGTTCTGAGCCCTTTCTTATTTGCAATGGTGATGGACAGGTTAACAGACGAGATCAGACAGGAGTCCTCGTGGACTATGATGTTTGCAGATGACATTATGATCTGTAGTTAGAGTACGTAACAGGTGGAGGAGACCCTGGAGAGGTGGAGATATGCTCTAGAGAGAAGAGGAATGAAGGTCAGCAGGACTAAGACAGAATATATGTGTGTGAATGAGAGGGAGGATAGAGGAATGGTGAGAATGCAGGGAGTAGAGGTGGCAATGGTGGATGAGTTTAAATACTTGGGATCAACAGTTCAGAGTAATTGTGAGTGTGGAAGAGAGGTGAAGAAGAGAGTACAGGCAGGATGGAGTGGGTGGAGAAGAGTGTCAGGAGTAATTTGTGACAGACAAGTACCAGTAAGAGTGAAAGGGAAGGTCTACAAGAGGGTAGTGAGACCAGCTATGTTAGATGGGTTGGAGACAGTGGCATTGACAAAAAGGCAGGAGTCAGAGCTTGACGTGGCAGAGTTGAAGATGTTAAGATTTGCACTGGGTGTGACGAGGATGGATAGGATTAGAAATAAGCATATTAGAGGGTCAGCCCAGGTTGGAAGGTTTGAAGACAAATCCAGAGTGGCAAGATTACATTGGTTTGGAGATGTGTTGAGGAGGGATGCAGAGTATATTGGGAAAAAGATGCTAAGGATGAAGCTGCCAGGTAACAGGAAAAGAGGAAGGCCTAAGATAAGGTTTATGGATGTGGTGAGTGAGGACATGCAGGTGGTTGGTGTGACAGAGCAAGATGCAGAGGACAGGAAGAAATGGAAACAGTTGAGCTGCTCTGGCGACCCCTAATGGGAGCAGCCAAAAGATGAAGAAGCTGCTATTCACCTCACTGACTGTTTCTCGCTGACTTGCTCTTCCATCTCCTTGGCTCTACCCACTCTGTTTGCCCTGTGGGCTCACTCCGCTCCACTACCCTACCCCAATTCCCACCAACCCCCAGTGCACCTAACCTTATACTTCTATAACCACACCCCCATTCCATAACATCCAATCACTTACTGCTACTCATTAGTGTACAAAGTATTAAGCATCCAATTACATACTGCTACTCGTTAAAGTACTAATACATTAGGCAGGATATCTCGCCTACTTTCCTCTTTACCAACCCCTACCACCTTTTTAGAAACTTACTTTTTTCCCCTCACTGTGCCCATAATTCCCATGACTAGACACACAAAGCTATTACTCGTACATATACTCTTACTGACTCTATCTGTACCCTATGTCCTAACTGCCTATGAACACCTCACCTACACTGAATTTCACCATCCCTTCAAGCAACCTTTGCTACCACCTCAGGCAGCCACCCAAAACCACATAAACTTTACATCTATATCCAGCTATCTACTACCAAAGTATCATAGACTAGCCCACATTACTTGTCTTCAAGCCAGGAAATCACAAAACATTTTCTGTAAATTCCTAAAGCTCACACATACACTTTGACAACACCCCCTACTACATGGTGACATTCATCCCAACTCTGGCCCAAACAACAAAGACACCACTGACCCCCATAGATCAAATCCCTCTACCAACTACACCCCCACAAGAACTCCTAATTCTCTCTTTATAGCACATCTCAGCATACATAGCTTAAACAATAATATTGCCCACCTTCATGCTCTCTTAGACATACATTCATTTGATATCCTATGTCTAACAGAAACATGGCTCAAACCTGTAACCCAGGACAATGAAATCACCCCATCTGGATATAATATTCTGAGATTAGACCGCAAAACTAAAGAGAGTGGGGGTGGCAATACTATACAAATCAGGGCTACAAGTTACTTCATTAGATGCACAACTACCTTCAGATAGTAATTCTGAAATCCTTATTTCTAAACTTCAAATCAATACCTGCAAATCCATCTATATAATATGCTCCTACCTTCCTCCTGGTAATAACATCAACACCTTTGAAGATATCCTTAGCTGGCTCTCTACTTGCTTCTCACAAGAAACCATAGTGTTGGGATAGTTTAATATAGACTGGAATAGCTGTACTTCAGCCAAACCTACTACCCATATAAACCTATATGTTTTTTCCCAAACAATTATCAGCCCCACAAGAATCCATAAACCCAACAACAAAGAAAGCACCTTAGACTGGATTCTAATAAATAGTCATCCCCTTACATACAAAGCAGGTACCTTCCTGATATTAGTGACCACTCACTGACCTATATAATTAGACAAAATATCTATATTCCCAACCCAATCATTCTTAAAACTACCCGGAACAAAAGAAATTTTAAAAAAGAAAGCTTCCAAACTGAACTTAAGGCATGCGATTGATCACCCCTAAAACACCTCCTACTAGAGGATTATACTTTAACACCAAATTCTTACAAATCCTGGACTACAATGCCCCTACTCATGCTATCAGAACTAGGATGAAAACTGCTCCATGGCTGACAAAAGAGACTAGGCATAAAATCCTACTAAGAAATAAAATCTGGGCCAAATGGAGAACTACTAAACACCCAACAGATCATCAAAATTTTAGACAGCTGAGAAATGCCACTAAAATCAATTCTTGACAAAAAAAAATTACTTTCAACTCCAGCAAACTCATCAACATAAACCACAAAAGTTCTGGACAGGTATTAATAAACTCCTACATCCAGGGCACTCCAAAACACCAACTCCATCAGGTACCACCCATGACAATCCCAAGCATATTGCTGATGCCTTTAATACCTTCTCTACTGAAGGCATCCAATCACTAGTTAATTCCCTACCTCCTGTTAGCACAAGCCTGCCTTCCTCCACAACTAGCTTACTTCCTACATTTCATTTACAACCAGTTCCAACATCCCTCATCTGCAGCCTTCTTCTAGGGTTGCCACCTTTCTACTGTGCCATTTCCTGACAAACAAGCCCCGCCCCATGCACAATCAAGCCACACCCATTCCTTTTAATAGCCACACCCCTTTACTCTAGCACCCTTCAGCATAAGTCTTTAATATCACATACAGTTACGAATAAGTAGAAAAATGTGCAACGAGTCAAAAGTAAATTTAAAAAAACTTTATTTAGCAATACTTCAAAAGGTTCACTACATACAACAGTACATCACACACAAGCATGGGAAAACTAAGCCCAAGTCTCATATCACAGGTAGTACTAAAATGGAAATACAATTAGATATTAAAAACACCAGTTCATTCAAAGCAGTACATTAAGGGTTCACCACACACAATAGTAAAAGAAAAGCAACTGTTTAAAGTATCTTCAGTTTTGCTAGAAATCATTGCTTATACTTGAAGCTATATTTGGCATTTGATCTAGCAGCCTCAAGTAATGGCTGGTTATTTCTCACAAATTAATAAAATTGCGAACAACTCATGTTAAAGTTTAGCTTGACCTGCAGCTCTGCCTTATCAAGTGACACAAGCATTCTATTTCTTACATCAGTCCACGCATTCCCCATAAGTGAAAAAACCCTTTCCACAAAGCTATTGCTGGGGGGGATTGAAAGAGCAAACTGCACCAGTCTGTAAAGTGGCTTGCAGTCTGGAGCTTTACTAAAAAAAGTCACCCAGCGATCACTTACAGATGCCTCTGTCATCTGTAACAGGGCTGGCAATGCAGCAGTTAAAGTACAGTAGTCTGAGGAAAGTGCTTCAATGTCCACATCCAATTTGAAGAGGTCTGCAACTGTACGCAGTATTGGCCAAGTTACAGGATGTTGGAGGCTGAGGACCTGCATAGCTTTAAAGGGACTATTATCATAGTCAAACCACTTCTGTAGGTAACAAAGTGCTTTACTGTAAAAATCACAGAAGGTCCTACAGACCTGCTGTGCGACAGCTGGAGTAAAGTGCTGTAAGGCAGATGAAACTTTAGTACCAAAGAACTGGTCATCTAGCTTTCTCTGCAACTCATCTTTTAGACTTTTCATCACGGTGTACAACTCTGGAGCAGAGAGAGTGTTACTTTCAAGTTTTGCTATAGACTTGTGGAATACCTGCAGGATGTAGTGCATGAAATGTATGTAGCACTCTGCCTCAGACACATCCCCACTGATGCCATCCTCATCGGCCTCCAAAAATTTCCAGATAAGGGGGTGACAGTCCTCAGGCCCTTGACTAATAAAATAACTTTTAATAGCAGGCCAACATTCTACCAGCCTTGCCACAGCTGGGAACAAAGACAGCCACCTTGTTACAACATGTTGCACTATTTCCTTAAAGTCCTGGTCTAGGAAAGAATAGAAGCCTTTCAACAGTGCCATTTTTTTAGCAGATGCTGAAAACTCACTATGTACTTTCAAAACCAGTCTCCACATCAAACTTTGCAAGGGCCTTGCTTGCATGCTTGGCACAGTTATGTATTACATGGCATAAACAGTTTGCTGCAATGATGTGAGGCACCTCGGATTTCAAACTTTTAAAAACAGACCTGTGCTTTCCATAATTGACTGAGGCATTGTCTGCAGCATAGCTAGCAATGTTTTGTACTTTGAGTCCTTTATGCACAAGGATGTCCTTTATTCTAGTAAAGATACATTCAGAACTTTCGTTATGATCCTCATAGAAATCAAGGAGTTTCTGTTGTGTGCCATGGGTGTGAGTAAAGTACTGAATAACTAAAGGGAACATTTTTCTGTTCCCTTTATTGGATGCATCTGATCCCACTGAGAAATAGGAATTGCCAAGTTCCTGCAGAAGGAGCTCCTCTGAATGAGGTGCAAGAACATTCATGACAATACTCTCAGATTTTGTCTTCCCACAGATGAATTTCAAGCCAAAGTAGAATCAGGGAAGACTGTCGGTGCCAGCTTACCTCCACAATCTATGGATACATATGAGTGACCATGTTTCACTCCATGATAGACTGCTGTCACTTCAGCTGCAGTGACTTTGGAAGCTTCACTGGTTACACTACGTGGCTGAATAAACTTGGTCATTACGAGGTTCTGCCTCTGGAGCTGAAGGCTTTGATGATGTTTGTCTGACTTCTGATGGCTTTTCAATGCCTTTTCCCCATCCCATTTTACAGTAAAAGTTGTTCCACAGGATGTGCACTTTGCCATGGCATCTGCATTTGGAACAGGTCGCACTCATGAGTAGCTTTGCTCCCACACCTTATTATAACTGCAGAAAAAACTCTTAGGAGACGCGCTTTCAGCCTCTGCTTGATGATCCATTGACCTTTTCCTGAACATGATTCCTGTAGGATCCTTGCTCAACACTACAATAAACCAAAACAGCTATTAATAGAAAATCAAAACACTTGTGACCAACACCAGTGCCTGGTGGGGCCTGTGTCAGTCAGTAGCCACTAGCCAGAGTTCACATTCACATGTGAATCTCCAGACTTTCACACCCTAGTAATACCAAGTTGGTATAGGGAAAAAAAATGAGACTCCTCATGAAAAATTACACTGAAGGTAAAGCAATGAAAGGCAGAATCAACTCCTGTCTGAGGGACTTTCTGCCTGAGGGACTTTCTGCAGCTGTTACACATGAACCTGGTGTGACAGCAGAATATGCACAGAAGGCATTCAACTGTGTGTAAAACACATGGGTCAGACACTACAGAAATGCACCAAATTAAGACCCTCTACTTTTATGTAGAACCCAGCGCAAACGTTATCCAGCTGAGTCTGAACACAGCAAGAAAGTTCAGGCATACTGTGGACTGACAAGATAAAGATGAAATACATGGCAGCTCAGCAATCATACCCTCTGGCTACAATTGTAATAACTTGCATAAAGACAAACAGGACATAGTGTGGGCCGACACAATAATAAACATGAAATATGTAACTCAGCAATCATAATACCCTCTGGCTGCAACAGTAATAACTTGCATAATGATAAGAGACCGTATGGGCAGACATAAAGACAATTCCGTAGCCCCACAATTCCAGATGCAACACCCATATGAAGTGCAAAGCACAGAGACCAGTCAACTTGGGGCTGGTTTCTCCTTTCCACTCCAGATCCTCACCACCACCTCCTCCCACTGGCACAGTTAGAGTTGAGCATAGTGGCCAAGTGAAGACCTCCAGCACCCTATTTATCAAACAGTGCTTTGGGCCCCTGCTAAAGCAGTTGAGACACACTTGAGGTCTGATTTATATACACAAGGGAAAGGCTGGCACAAGTTTACTAACTATGCCCCCCTTTTCCCCAGACTACAACATAATCAGCCAGCTACTCCTTATAAGCAACTTTAAGGCCCTAACAAATTGTGTTCAGTATTACTGTGCAATAGTAATAAACATTGCTAGTTTGACCAATGCCAAGGTAGTGGCCCAGTGTCACTAAATAAATATTTAAGTAGTCTCAAAACTTAAATATCTACACAACAAAACGTTAGAAAATATCCTGTGTATATTCACTGTAACAAGCTCAAAACCACATGAGATATTTCACATTGACAGTCCCAAAAAAAAAAGAAACTACATTCAGCCTTGCTATATACCCAAGACAATTAGGAAGAAACACAGGTCAAGGTAAACATCACGGTGATGATAGACTAGAAAAGACAGTTCTACAGTCCAAGCATCCTATACAAATCATGTAATCATATATTCACTGTAACATCAAATGAGCTAAGCTTTGGTATAGACGGTATACCCTAGAAAACACAGATAAAAGGTAAACAGTTGTGATGACAAACTAGACAAAAAGCTACATTTAAGCCTCACTATAATACGAAGACTGTACACCCTAGAAAGACACCCTAGGAAGAAACACAGGTCAAGGTAAACATCACGGTGATGATAGACTAGAAAAGACAGTTCTACAGTCCAAGCATCCTATACAAATCATGTAATCATATATTCACTGTAACATCAAATGAGCGAAGCTTTGGTATAGACGGTATACCCTAGAAAACACAGATAAAAGGTAAACAGTTGTGATGACAAACTAGACAAAAAGCTACATTTAAGCCTCACTATAATATGAAGACTGTACGACAGACACCCTAGGAAGAAACACAGGTCTAGGTAAACATCACGGTGATGACAGACTAGAAAAGACAGATCTACAGTCCAAGCATCTTATACAAATCATGAAGTCATTATATATTCACTGCAACCAAGTCCAAAACCAGATTAGAAACTGTTCTAGTTAATAATCACCACATGTTGAACATCTAGATAGTTACACACATCTTGTCACCATCAATGAATGAGATAGTGCCAGCACAGGTAGTGAATTAATATAAATTTAATATTTAAAAAATTCACTGGTAGCTGTGCTGGGAATATTTCATTCCCCTTGTCACACTAATCTTTGAAAATCTACCTTAATTCCAAAGAATTCATCCATTAAAAAAATTCCACTTACCTCCAGAAAAATCAGCAGCAGGGCTACTTAAACAAGCTCTCAGCAGCAGAAGAGAACAGGCAGCTAAAGGGCCAGCAAGCAGGGGAACACACCACCACCCAGTCCAAAGCACTTCTCCTCCAGGGCAAGACTCCAGCAAGCAAGGCAAGCAGCAGGGCTAAGGCAATCCTTCCAGGCAGCAGGGCTTCCAGGCAGCAGGGCTAGACAATCCTTCCAGGCAGCAGGCAATCCTTCCAGGCAGCAGGCAATCCTTCCAGGCAGCAGGCAATCCTTCCAGGCAGCAGGCAATCGAACCAGCAATCCACCGAAGACGATTTCAGATCTTAAGCACCAACTTTTACAGTACAGAGTAAGTAAAAGGTAAAAACTAGAAGCTGTTTATGCAGAAATTTTCGCTGGCTTTGCAGGGATTTGACTAGCAACTCCGTGTTGATTGGCTGCTTGCTGCACTGCAGCAAGCAGCCAATCAACGAGAGTCCAAGACGGGAATGTTTTTTTTTTTTTTTTTAACAAGCCTGACGTCGCTATTTCCGGACTCCGACAGCAAGAACCGGGGAACCGGAGTGCCCTACTGATTTCCGGGCACTCCGGAAAAAAAATGGAGGGGTGGAAACTCAAACCTTGCACACCCTCAGCTAACCTTCTACCAGCTGAATATCTGCAAATTGCAGCAAAAGTTCTAGCCTATCCCATTTCCATCCTAATAAATAGAACTATTACTGACTGAACCATTCCATCGCTCTGGAAAATCTCCCATATTATCCCACTACATAAGGCGGTAACTCAACCGAACTCTCAAACTTTCGCCCGATAGCCTTACTCCCTCCTTTAGCAAAAATCATGGAAAATGCATCCACAGACAACTACTAGATCACCTACTCCAAAATAACTTACTAGCTAACTGTCAGCATGATTTTAGGCCATTCCACAGAACCACCACTGCCCTCTTATCCTTTTCTGACTGCATTAACAAAAATCGTAATGAAAACATGCTATCCACTGCACTCTTTATTGACCTCTCTAAAGCCTTCGATATGGTTAACCATCAGCTACTTATACATATACTAAAATCACTCTTACTAGATACACAAGCATTACAATGGTTCAAGTCCTACTTAGAAAATAGGCAACAGGCTGTCCTTTGGGATAATAATCTTTCTACACATCTTCCTATTACCCTTGGTGTCCCTCAAGGCTCTATTTTGGGACCTCTCCTAACCTCAATTTTTATTAACGATCTAAATGAAAAACTTCCTCAAGCTACCTGCATTCAATATGCAGATGATTCCACATTAATATGCCCCACTACTTCTTCAGCTGAACTACAGGCCCTAACCAAAAAAGTGTTTAACATAGTAGAAAACTGTTTCCTACAACGCTGCCTCCTCCTGAATCCCAAAACAAAATTATTGCTCTTCACTCCTACACAAACGTCCTCCCCAATAGACTTAACAGTTATATCCAGTAATGGCACTGTCATATCTCCTGACACAACCACCAAACTCTTAGGTGTAATAATTGACCACAATCTTAACTTTGACACACACATCAACACTACAATTAAATCAGTTAACAGAAAACTAGGCGCCCTATACAGGATTAAACCTTTCCTTACTCCTTTAGCTAGAACTACTATTGCCCACACCCATCTTATTTCCACCCTCTTCTATGCCTCACCCATTTATACCAATCTATCCAAAAACAACCTCAACAAACCGGTAACCTCCTATAATAACATTGACAGATTTGCTACTGGCTTCCCATTTAGAACCCACCATTGTCGCAGTCTAAAACAGCTAAGATGGCTCAAACTGCAAAATCAGCTTCAATTTCACCAATTTATTATCAACCACAAGATCCTTTACTAACCTAGTAATACTCCAATACTCACTAGCCTTATTACCCCCTACAAAAATCTTACAATCCTATGCTCAGCAGATAAATTACTAGTAGCCATGTATAAATCCAGCAATAAGGCTGAGGACTCACTATTCTCCAACTCAGTGGGGAAAACCTGGAACCGGCTTCCCAGTGAACTCTCATCTCTTTCTTCAACATTAGTTTTCAAAAAGCAACTTAAAGTATACCTTAAAACTTACTGTCTATGCCCATGTACTAATTCAGACTACTAGTCCCATTCCAGCTATGTCCACTGTATACTTATCTGTCTATTTCTGCTCTATGTCTACCTCTCTTATGAACATCTGACAGTAGGATTTGTAAGCTACCTAAAGTCTGGTTCTAACTTAATCTTTCTTGGGAACCACTTCAGAGTATAAACTTGCATAGAAAGCATTCCACTGTATGAATGTGTCTCTACCTTATACTTACGTGTCTTCTTTTAGTGAGTAGGATCTGTAAGCTACCTAAAGTCAACTTTAACCTAGTCTTTCTTAGGAAACTCTACAGAGTATGAATTTGCATGGCAAGCTTTCTACTGTATGAATAGAAAGATGTCTACTGTAATAACATGTTTCTATAAATACTTGTTTTTCTTTCTTTTTATAACATGTTAGTTATATGATTACTAAGCTGCTATGTAAAATTGCATTCTAGTCTTAAAATTGTACTGTACCTGATATTGCTATTATCTGTGCAGTGTATTATCTGCTTAGTGGAGCTTATCTCCCCAGGCCTCTAATGAAAATGGACATATATCCAGTTGGACTAGCCTGGTCCACAAATGTAAAATAAAATAAATAATATATATAGATCCCCTTCAGAAGCTCGAAGTTTCATAACTTCGAAATTCAAATATCTGAGACCATAACATCAAAGTTTTGGAACTTAGAACATTTTGAATGGAGATCACAGCACTGCACGGAATGGCTTATTTACTGCTTTCCTTACTGTAGTGTGATATTGGTGGTGGTATATTTATTTAGCAGGTAGTGTGAGGGTGCAGCCCCCTATGCAGGTGGTGCAGGGGGCCTTGCTCTCCTGCAAAATCGTAAAAAAAAAATGTTTTTGTTTTTATTTTTATTTTTTGTCATTTCAAAGTTTCAAAATGTCTGTCTTCTGATCTCTGCCATTTGAAGTTTGAATTTATATATATATATATATATATATATATATATATATATATATATATATATATATATATGAGTTCCCTTCAGAATACATAGTGAACAGAAATTTGAATGTCATATGGTCAAGACCATATGACTGACTTTCCGAAATGTCAAAGCTTTTGGATGGAGATTGCAGTACAGTGGGGATCAGGGAATTTATCCTTTTCCCTACTTTAGTGCAATCTCAGTGTTGGTATATATAATATGCAGGGGGTGTTGGGTTGCAGGGTGGCTGCCCCCCCCCCCTCCAAAAAATGTAGGTTTTTGTTTTTGTAGATTTGGAAAGTTGATCATATGATCTCGATTGTATGACATTTGGCTTTCTGTTGACTTGATCTCCTGAAGTAGATCCACATATATCTCTATATAGATAGATAGATAGATAGATAGATAGATAGATAGATAGATAGATAGATAGATAGATATAAATATATAGTGACATAGGACAGGTTCAAATTTTGTATGGCAGCATTAAGGACTAAAGCTCTGAGATGCAATGTCCATGGTACAGGGTATTTCTTCTTCATTTGCCTACTTTATGACTCTGAGCAAGTCACTTAAGCAGACGGTACTTCCAGGTCACCCCCGAAAAGGACAATTTGTCCAGTGGACTTACCTGGTCAACCAATATGTAAAGAAAAAAGTAATAATACAAAGACACTCCATAAGCAAATACCAAGCATGTTTTGCTTGATTCACACAATATTGACCAAAAAAAAAAAACTACACACAAACAGAAATTCAAAACAGCAAATATTTCCAATTGGACTTTAACATGGTTCTTGTAGGGGAGGTAGAGTTTCCTTGTCCCATTGTGGTAAATGTTTTGTCCTTCATGTTTTTGGATGATTTTCTGTGAGTCAGCAAAAATGCTTGATCACATTTTGATCACAGGCACACACATACACATACATCAGTACATTGTATAATATATATAAATACATTTTATGGGTTACACTTGTTTTTTTACAGGAAAATATACGCACACATACATACATATAGATACATATACGTATGTATAACTATGTGTGTGTGTGTGTGTGTGTGTGTGTGTGTGTGTGTGTGTGTGTGTGTGTGTGTGTGTGTGTATGTGTGTCTGTGCATTTGGAATACACATATGCTAAACACACACACATACACAATCTGTTTGCTTGATATCTAAATTGCACTTCAACAGAATTTATTATAAGAAATTATCCAAAAGATCATCTGTGAGATAAACTTTTTTCCCAAATGAATATAAATCTATTCACTTAAACTGGAAACTGGTCTGCTTTCTAATACTTTGACAATCCTATATGAAATAAACATAATATGAGTTTTACTGCAGCAAAAAAAAAGTTGAAATGTTCTATATCTCCTATAAAAATGAAATAGACCATCCCCAGGATTGAATAAACTCTGTGGAGAGCCTACATGAAGTGTATCTGTGTACATGGCTGTGAAGTGCTGTTGGTAGTGCATGCTGCAAATTCATGATGTGCAGCATGCCTAAGTGAGGTTATGAGACATGCCCCAGTAACACTGGCCGTGAAACATCACAGAACAGCATGGACAATGAATCCGTGTATGCATCGACAGTCAGCCCACATCACACACTAGCAAAAGAGTATGTAGTCCATCCATCCATCCTGAATGTCTATCTGAAATCCACAGATCTTCTCCCATCATGTGGTCTTTCAATTTTTTTAGTTTTCCTGCATGTTTGTGCAATGTGAAGTGGCGCTTGTAGATGCTTATCGGGTTTGTGCAGTCGGACCACTCATGTATCAGACAAGACCCAGACATCTAAAAATAGAAACAGGATGCTTTCAATAAATGTGAATATACATTGCTGTGCCAAGTGCAAGTCCGTTAAGTGGAGCTGAGCTATGCTCATGCATTGGAAGGCATTAGAACTAGTAAAACAACTTTGGTGATGTCACTCACCTTTGAGCGACATGGGTTAAGTGTTAGATTACAGTATACATGGTCCTGGGCTCTAACCTAGCGAATGCATATTTTTTATATGATGGTTTGACATTGCAGCATATCCAAATAAATTGAGAAAGTTAGAAAATATCTGTGGAATTGTCTTGCTGATGGATTTTGCAAATATTTGAGAAAAAGGTGCATGCCGCTTAGCATCGTGCAAATATCATTGGTTTTATATATATATTTATACACCATTGGGTTTGAATGATACTAGCGATGCACACCATTTTCAAATGTATCAACTTGTACACAGTGCACTTGGGTGTCCAGGAGTCCAAAATTTTTATTGGGCTCCTGGTTAGGCATCATGGCTCACACCTGTTGCAGGAGGACTATACTGGCATCCAATACAAAGCGAAAGCCTGCCTGGAATAGGTTAGCCAAAGCATTTACCAGTGCTACTGGTATCCCCTGCACCAGTGAACAGTGTCGTCACCACTATGATGACCTCTACAGGAGAAAGAGGGATACCTTTGATCAGTGGATCAGGGATTGCCAGGTGGGGAACAACCCAATTGCCAGGTGGGGAACAACCCAATGATCTATAAGTATGATTTTCATGTATTACCTGAACATACTCAAGATGGCTATGGTAAACAATGGTATTCATAATTGCTTTTTCTTTTTCCTTTTCTCCACAGCTGCAGAAACGAGGGCCTCGAATGTGAGGTCCCATGCTAGATGACTAGAGAGAACGAGACAAGCATGTGGTGAGTAAGAATAATTATATAAAGCAGTTTTATTGCAGGCTTAACAGTTATGGATGGATTATTAGCAATATCATACTTTATAATTTTGGAAATGCAGATCTGTACAGTACATTTCTATACTACTTATATCTGCTGAAAATCCAGATTTAAGAATAACTGTTTTGCCCTGGTCATTGTAGGGTTCATGGTTGTCTGCCAAGTACTTAATGTAGGTGTCAATAAATAAATTAGTGTTGAAAAGTTCTGTTAACAGAAATCCTATGCAACTATGCATGTGTGTAATAGTAACATTTGAAATATATTCCTAATAATGGGTCCTTGTACACCCAATATGTAATGATATGTCCAGATATCCTGCTCTAAGAGGTGGAGAGGTCTGGCCTGAAATGCAAAGAAACAGTTGCATATTCTCAAATAACAGTGACCATGAATCTATAAAGTGTAAAATGAAAGTGTTTGCATTGTGTTATATTCCAATGGAAAAGTATATTATTGCAGTAGACACTGAGGGTTCTAATATCACACTCCCCATATATACAAATCATCTGATTACAATACTTTGTTAGCTTTTCATCCATAAAAATTACAGTACAGTTATATAGCTCCACACCTGTGGCTTCAATGGTGTGCTGTCATGTGTAATCACTGTACATGTAGTCCAAGTAATAAAGGAATTTTATAGCAGTTATTATTCAAAGCAGACTGTAACAAAAGGCAATAAAGTTATTTTTGAAAGCTTGTTGTATAATGTGTGAAGTTGCTAATGTTCTTTTTTCTCTCACCTCACCCCATATCTTTTTATGTATTATTTATTTTATGATTTATTATTATATTTTATTAATCATATTTTACCTTATTATCTCATGTTTTATTGCCTCTTTTGTTATGTATTATTTTATCTTGCATTTATGTTAACTTTCATCATGCATCATTGTTTGCATTAATATTATTTAACTTTTTTTATAATTTTTGTTATAATTTTTTTTATTGTAAAATCCTTGGTTTTGTTTAATGTTTTATTTAATTTTGTTTCTTGTTTTTTCTTTTTTATTTTCACAGCACAGCAGAGTAGGCCAGTTCCTACTTGATCCATCTACGCTCGTAAGGGTGGTGGAGTCTCTATCTTCATTAAGGACAGGCACACCTACAGACTAGTTTGTCAGCATGATGCACTGGAACTACTCCAGGTGCAACTGACAGTTGACATGACACCCATCCAAATTATAACCAGCCATAGACCCCCTTCCATGAATCAGGACACCCAGTCCTCTTATCTGGATCTACTTGACTCCATCAACGTACCCTCCAAGATCCTTGGTGACTTCAACTACCCCAACATATTTCACTAATGCACTCTCTCAATGATTCCTTGACTTCATCAGTTCTAATGCACTAGACCAACTCTTCTCATCCCTCACAAGGGGAGATAACATTCTGGATTTGGTTCTTACCAACATGGGTGACCCCTGCACCACTCCAATAGCATGTTCTTCCCTGGTGAGATCAGAGCATTGGACTGTCACATTCGAAGGGTCTATCCCCCTCCCAGCCATAATCAAGCTAAAAAACTTCTCAAAAGCTGACTACAACCCCTATGGGAAGTTATTTGTAGCTTCACACCATCGCCCCCCCCCCTCAGAAGATGCAGACAACTATGCTGAACAGTATGCCATTGCAGTATACAAGCACCTGTTCAACTGCATGGACTCAGCCATACCCAATAGAACTAAAACCTGCTACTCAAGGAAGCACAAACCTGTTTGGTGGACAGCCTCTATCAACAGACTTTACAACAAAAGGAATAAACTGTTCTCCAGGACTAAAATGGAACAAATTCCAAATTGGAAAAAGTCCCTCCTTAACCTCAACAAGCAAATTAGATCACTAGTGAAAATCTCCAAGGCCAATTATGAATTGAAACTAGCCTTCAAAACAAAGGGAACCATAAAGTCTTCTTCAGTTACGTCAGGAAAGTACAGTTGTGTACACTTACCATAAATGTAGATGTCCGAGTGTATTCACTGTTGCAGTCATTACATTTGGGTAATCTGCTGGCAGATTGCCCTCAGTCGGCCTGATTAACAAAGTCTTGGGTCCTGTGTCGGTTGCTGTCCCTTCTTCCATGACGTCAGGTCATCGGGGGTATAAAACATGCAGCCGACACCATTACATCAGTTTTTCTTGCCCCAGATGTCAGGTGCCCCCGACCAAATGGGGAGCAAATAAAATTAAAAACACAAAAATATACCTCCAACCAAAAGCAAATACACCAAAAAGGCTTTTAAGCATAGTGAAAGAAAGTAGAGGTATAGTAAGAGAAAAACAGGGAGCTGGAGGGAGGGTAACCAGGACTGCAACAGTGAATACACACAAACATCTGTATTTATGGTAAGTGTACACAACTGTACTATGTTCTTCGTGTTTCACTGTTGCAGTCATTACATTTGGGTAGATTCCCAAAGCTATGTTTGGGAGGATGGATTTATACAGCATTAGGACCAGCTATAAGGCCCTGCAAGACTGCAGTGGCAAAGCCAGCTCTGGATTTAGAGAAAATTGGTAAATGGTAATGCTTGGTGAAAGTAAGTCCTGAACTCCAAGAAGCAGCTTCTAGAATATCCCTGGTAGGAATACCTGTGAGAAAAGCTGCAGAAGTAGATGCAGCCCTGGTGGAATGAGATCTGATCCCCTGGAGGATAGGTTTTCCATGGTGCTTATAGCAGAAATGAATGCAGTGGCTCATCCATTTTGAAATAGCCTTCCCCTCTGCCCCAGCAGCAATGCCACTAGCAATTGTTCAGATTTTCTTCAAAATTTAGTTATTTCCAAGTAGAATCTAAGCTGTCTGTGGATGTCCAAGGAATGCATAATCCATTCCCCTTTGTTTTGTGGATTGGGAAGGTTGGCAAATGAATGGACTGGTTAAGAACCACACTGGAAACCACCTTGGGCATGAAGGATGGATTGGTCCTCAGATATACCCTGTCCGCATGAAAGATGATGAAAGGCTCCACTGCCATAAGGGCCTGTAATTCAGATATCCTTCTAGCTGAAGTGATTGCTAAGAGGAAGGCTGTTTTCCAAGAAAGAAATTTTAAGTCTGCAGTAGCAGCCTGCTCGAAAGGAGGCAAAGTGAGCTTTTCCAAAACAAAGTTAAGGTCCCAGGCAGGGGTAGGAGCTCTCCTGGGTGGTCTCAAGTTCTTTGCCCCTCTGAGATACTGTTTGAGCAGGGGATGAGAAAAGAGGGGTGGTTCTGTGTTATAGTGAGCTAAAATAGCTGAAGCATGGATTTTAATAGAGGAAAAAGACAGGCCCTTGTGAAGCATCTCAGTTAAATATTGCAAAATCTGAGGTAAATCGGGCATTGCTGTGCTCATCCCTAAAGATTGGTTCCAGGCACAGAAGCTTTTCCATTTGTCAACATAAGATTTTCTTGTACTAGGTCTTCTCGCCACCAAAATGACATCCATCACAGGTTTGCTGAGGGATGCTAAGGGTGAATTTAAGTGATTAGCCAAGCTGCAAGCTTCAATGTTTGAAGCTGAGGGTGCAGAATTTAATTCTCCTGCTGAGACAGTAAAGAAGGGGTCTGAGGCAGGTGCCATGGAGATATTTGTGACACACTGCGCAGGAGTGGGTACTAGTGTTGGCGTGGCCAGTCTGGAGCAATCAAAATAATTTTTGGTTTGTCTTGTTTGACTTTTAGCAGTACTTTGGAGAGCAGAGGCAGAAGGGGAAAGGTGTAGACTGATAGGTTTTTTCCAGTTGAAGGACACAGCATCCACTTTCCAGGCTTTTTGTGAGGAGCCCTTGTGCAAAACTTCTCCAACTGGTAGTTCTGGGGGGAGTCAAATAGATCTATGTCTGGGCTCCCCCATTTGCTTGTCAACATGGTGAAATTCTGTGGTTCCAGTTTCCACTCGTGTGGGTCCATGAGATTTCTGCTTAGCCTGTCTGCCAGTGTATTCACTTTTCCTGGCAGGAATTAAGCTTGTAGTTGCAGTTGGCAGCTCAAGGCCATGTTCAACAAGGCCATGGCTAGTCTGCAGATGGGTAGGAATGTGTACCCCCCTGCTTGTTTATGTACCACATAACCGTGGTGTTGTCCATCTTTACCATTAGTTGTCCTGAATGAATGTAGGTTCATAGGTTCATAGGTTTATACTAGGCTATCTGCCCTAAGGCATTTATAAGCCTAGCCCAAATTTTTGTGGCTTACGCCACCCCTTATATGAAAAAATACTGTGCCCATTAGTTTGTTGTGCCTCTGTCCAGCAGTGACACAGAGATGATTCCCGGGGTAAACCTACGATCTCCCATCCACAGGTATAGGTTCATAGGTTTATACTAGGCTATCTGCCCTAAGGCATCCATGAAGGCTGTGAGAGCATTCTGTATAGCTAACATTTCTTTTTGATTGATATGTAGGTGCATTTGATTTGGGTTCCATTTGCCCTGAATGCACTTCCCTGCCAGGTGAGCCCCCCATGCATAGTCTGATGTGTCTGTAGTTAGGGTTTGGGTGGCAGGGGGTAGTGGGAATGGCAGTCCTTTGTTTTGGTGGCAGGCCTCTGCCCAACATAGGAACTCCCGGCATAGGCAAGGTATGATAGGAATTATTGTTTCCAGGCTGTGACAATGTTGACTCCATAGACTTTTTAAGTACCACTGAAGTTTCCTCATTTGCAGTCTCATATATGGAATTAGAATGCAGGAGGCCATGAACCCCAAGGCTTGCAGTATTTGTCTTGCAGATAGTAGAGTTTTTGTGGCCACTTGTTTGAAGTAAGTTACCAAATTAATTTGTTTTTCTGACATGAGGAAAGTCATCTGGGCAGTTGTATTCAAGGTTGCACCCAGGAATGTAATCTGTTGAGAGGGTACCAGTTGTGATTTATTTTCATTTGTGGTGTACCCTAGACAAGTTAGAACCCTTTTTACAAATGCCAGATGATTTATAAGTATGACCTGGTTTTCTGCCTGAATTAGACAATCATCCAGGTATGGATATATCTGAATATTTATTTGCCTGCAAAATGCAGTTACTGGAGCCAGGCACTTTCTGAATACCCTGGGTGCAGTAGACAAGCCAAAGGGCAGTGCAGAGAACTGATAATGCAAGTCGCTTGCTTTGAAGCGTAGGTATCTTCTGCAAGATTCCCTGATAGGGATACGCAGGTAAGCTTCTTTTAAATCTAGAGTTGCCAACCAGGCATCTTTGCCTAGCATAGGAAGTAACTGGTGAAGAGTCAGCATCTTGAATTTTGGAATGTCCAGAAAGGTGTTTAGAGTAGACAGGTCCAGAACTGATCGCCATGATTTATCCTTTTCTGGGTACCAGGAAAAGCCTGGAATAGAAACCTTGTCCCTTTTCCTCTTCTGGTACCAGTTGAATAGCCCCCATGTTTAAGAGGGAAAGTACTTGTTTCTGAGCCTCTGCCCATTGATTTGTGGGCAGGTCTGGCCATCCATTTGGTGTTGGCAATGTGTGGAAATGAAATCTGTATCCCTGGGACACTATTTTTAAAACCCATTTGTCCTGGGTTATGAGTTTTTAGTTTTTTGCATGAAGAGCAATCTTTCCCCCCCAAAGGGGCGGCTGAAAGGCAAGTGCTTGGTAATTTTAAAAGAAAGTAACTGAGACTGTTTACCATAGGGGGTGTCTTGTTATTTCCAGATTTGGAAGTAGAGGTCCCCATTGTTTAGTTATGAGAGTCCCTTGGGACTGAAACCTGGTGCTTTTGGTGTGTCTGGCTATGGCTTGAGAGGATCTGGAAGGAGTTGGAAAGGACCAGTTCTTAGTAGGCCAGTGCCTACTAAATCTTGGAGGTTGCACTTGTAAAAAATATTTTACAGTTTGCATAGATTTAGCTTTATCTTCCATCTTTTTTAGAACTTCTTCAGCCTTATTGCCAAACAGGCGGCCCTGATTTAATTAAGCATCCAACAGTTTTGCTTTAACATGATCAGGCAGAGATTGCTCCTTAAGCCAAGTATGCCTTTTAAGCATAGACCCAGTAACAGCAGCCCTGCAAGAGGCCTCTAAAGAATCAAAACCACATTTCAAAGTATGTTTTACAACTTGTTCAGCTGAATGCAATAAATCCTGTAAATCTTTATTTTCCACACAGTCAGAAATCAACATGCTGTTGATATTTTAGCATATGAAATTGGCAGTTTAAAGCCCCAATTGCCAAGGTTGCAGACATATAAACCTTTTTACCCCATCTATCCAGTGCCCTGGAATCTCTATCAGAAGGGGTATAATTTTTAGCAGTAGAAGCCTTAATGCCCTTGGGCCCCTGAGAAATAGTTTCTGGATCCGCAACAGGGTTTTTGAAAAGGAACTTGTGGGACTCAGGAACCCTGTAGTATCTGTCAAGTTTACTGGGAGCTGGAGGCAGAGAATCAGGGGCCATACTGGATTCCAAAAACACATCATCAACAATGTCTAGTATAGGAGGTATAGCCAAATGCCTATGCTGAGGTAGAAGAAGGAAATCCCTAAGCCTCTTTTTAGATTCAGAAAATTCCTGACTTTCCCAATGGAAATGCTCCCTTAAGGTATGTAAAGTTTCCCCAAAAGAAAAGTCCTCAGGGGGGGAAGCAGAGGGAATGGAATCCTCTGCATTAGAATCCTCATAAGTAGGTATGGACAAATCTAGGTCATTGGAAGAATTAGGAGAAACAGTGTCCTGATCAGAAGAATCATAGTCAAGCTCAGCCCTAGGCCTCTTAGAAAGGGGGGTTGACTACCCCTGATTAGAGTAATAAGATCTTCAGCCATTTTGATCATTTGTTTTTTAGGCATAGGGGCCTGAACATGTGGCCTGGGTGTTGTTTTTTTAGACATAGATCAAGATTTAGGCCTTAGAATAGAAGGTGGAGTCAGTTTAATATGCAAGTCTGTAGACCTGAATACACCCTCAGAAGCCAGTGCCTGCACAGCGGCTCTGGACCCTCCAAGGTAGAGACATCCGCAGGTTCCATAGGAGAAGCATTTCGCGGCATACCGGACTCTGAATGGGTCTCAGTAGAGGCCTGCAAGTCAGAAGTAGCGGGTATCAGGGGCTGTGAAAGCACCTCACTGAGTACCGGCGAACTGGCGACTGGCTTAGGAGAAGCGTCATTGACAGTTTTGGACCTCGACGGCCTGTCTCTGTCTTTTTCTTTGCGTTTTTTCAGAATTCCAGTAGTCGGATGGCTAACCAATGTCATTTCTGGATAATTAAACTGAGAACCGAAATATTTAGGGCAAAAAATGTACAGATGACGGACAGTGCCCTGATTAAATAAAGCACAAAACTGACAGCAAGGTACGTCGTGGTCAGGGCCTAGGCAAGGAATACAGTACAAATGAAAATCTTTATGAGGTATTTGCTTTCCACAAGTAATGCAATTATTAACTTTTACTAACATCGGTAAGGAGCAAGAAAAAGTTTCCCCAGTGGGCTACTTAGCTTTAAGTTGAAGACTTCAGTTCTGAAACTCGAAAACAAAAATTTCAGGAGTCGGCCGACCGGCACTTGTGAACTGCTTCTGCTTCGGGCACCACACAGCAAGAAAGACTGATGTAATGGTGTCGGCTGCATGTTTTATACCCCTGATGACCTGACGTCTTGGAAGAAGGGGCAGAAACTAATGCAGGACCCAAGACTTTGTTAATCAGGCCGACTGAGGGCAACATGCCAGCAGATTACCCAAATGTAATGACTGCAACAGTGAAACATGAAGAACATCATCCATGGCAAAACCCAGGTTTGTTCCAAATTAGTATGTAACAGTATCACTTACACTGAACCTGCTAACTTCACCCCACTGCCCCCCCCCAAAGCCCTTTTGACATCCCCGGTACTTGTCCCACACCTCACATCTCTGTAGATCAAGTGTTACAGTCCCTATCCAAGGCAAAGAAAACAGGTTCCATGGGACCTGATAGTATCCCAGGATGTATTCTTCACCTTCTCCAGCAAGAACTGGCTTCATCATTGAGCACCCTATTCAACCACAGCCTAAGTACAGGCTTCATTGCAGCAGAGTGGAGAACTGCTGTTGTCTTCTCCTTGCACAAAGGTGGTGCCACTACTGACCCCAGAAACTATTACGCCATTAGCTTGACAAGTCTGATCTGTAAAGCCATGGAGTGTATTATTATGGATGTCATAAACAAGGACATAGGCAATCTCCAAGCACTTGACCCCCACCCAGTTTGGAATTGTCAAAGGCAGATCTTGCCTGTCGAACCTGGATGACTTCTTTGAGACTGTCACCAAGGCCCTGGATGAGGGAAAGTCAGTGCATACAGCTCACCTTGACTTGGCCAAGGCATCATCGAAAAGTTAACACAAGTTGGTGTAAATCCCTATCTCATCAGGTGGGTGGCCAAATGGCTCACTGACAGGACACTCAAAGTCAAAATAGGCACCTCCACCTCTGATAGCAGACCAGTCACTAGTGGAGTTCAACATGGATCTGTTCTGGGACCCCCTACTGTTTGGCATCTACTTTCAGAGGTCCAGGCAAATACAAAAGGCCTGTAGCTGATCAAGTTTTCAGACAACTGTAAGTTAGGTGCTGTCATTGACTCACCAAATGATGTTAACATACTCCAAGAGGGTCTCACAACAACTAATGACTGGTGCCAAAGTCATGGCCTCAAGCTAAATGCAAAAAATGTAACATCATACCATTTGGCAAAAGCATGACCCCTACTGATTACGATATCAACAGCAACCCCCCTAAGCACACAACTTGTGGGGAGATACCTGGGCACTGTGGTTGATAACAACCTCACATTCGACCATCATGTAGCAGCAGTGGTCAGAAAAGCCTTTTACTTTTTTTCATCTCATAAGTAAAGGGATTTTACATAAAGAGAAAAGGAGGTTATTATCTCTCTATACTCCTCCTTCATTAGACCAACAATTGTGTACAATGCCCCATTTGGTATGTACCTCTCCAAACATCTGCACCAACTGGAAAGACCACTGAAATACCTCACAAAGATAATCCATGGCCTCCAACACCTATCCTATGCAGACAGGATCAAATAACTATCACTCTACTTGGTATCATGGAGATTGCTCAGGGGTGATCTGTGTCTTGCCTACAAGGCAATCTCGCACCCTGCCCTACTAGAGATGCTCCATATCCATAAGTCTAACTCCTCACATGCTACCTGCTCAAAAGGCCTGAATCTAATATGTGACATCAACAAAACCTGCTGGAGAGACAGGTTTGTCTACCAGAGGCTGCCCCATGTCTGGGATAGATTTCCCATACACATCAAACATCCAGCGCAGCCTTGATGAGTGGATGAGAAATCACAAATTTTTCCCAGGAGTTCTACATGTGTCCCTCATTAACAGGGGTGGCAGGTGCTGACTGAGGTTTCTTTTGGGGATAGACTCTTGGCCAGGCTTGTAAGGGTCCCAGGGCTATTAGCCTAGTAACCTCCTATGATCCAATGAACCACCAGCTGCACTGGTGTCACCTCCCTGCTGCCCCTGCCATATCTGCACCCTCAGGTAGATCTGCCCTAAGGGTCAGACATGTGTTCCCCCCTAGCAGCACAGGTGGGGAGGGTGCCTACATTACCCATGTGGAGTTGCCAGAGGTAGTGTGTAGGATTGTGCACCAGACTATGGAGGCACACATTTGCTGGATGGAGGACATGCTGTCCATCCTTGTATGGCAGACAGGCCATAGGACAAGATGTCAGCCACTACAGCCCCTGGTGCAGTGATGGAACAGTGCTTGACAGTCCAATGGGTGTGAACTAGAGTCACACTGTGACCATGCTGACATCCATGAGACCTCGATTCCCACACCCCCACCCCAACCAAGGTGTTCACCCCCTCTTGTGTCCTTCACCAACCCTGTCCTTGTCTTGTATGTCTTGCCTGTCTGCAAATGCTTCCTCACCTTCCCTATGTCCCTCCCAAACATTCCACTCTCTCCTTTAAAAAAAAAATAAAAAGGGCACCTGTACCCCCAAAAGATATTGTCCCCTACATAGCTGTCCATTTTGCAGATGTGTCCACTTCACACACCTAATGTGGTCCAATTGGCTTCAGTATGCAATTATGTTGTCACTCCTCTTTTTTTGGAGGTGACAGCCCAAATTCACCTTAAAATGTGTACATGTGCCCAGTTGTACTGTTAAAAAAATGGATAGCTATGGTTCTTCTCTACACTCTTCCAGCACATTCCTACCTTCCTGTCAGTTTGTTTTCCCCCTTCTTGCTCCCCATTTCACCATTGTGCTATCATCTCCTTTTCTTTTCTTTAAAGATATATAGCATGATGGTTCATGATGTACACCATTGCTAAGCAATAGTAAGTGGCAGTAATAACTGGGAATACATAAATCTATAGTACACACATTATGTAGCTGCCCTGTTTTGAACCCGGTACCATTGGACCACTGCAACATATAGCATGATGGTTCATGATGTACACCATTGCTAAGCAATATTAAGTGGCAGTAATAACTGGGAATACATAAAACTATAGTACACACGTTATGTAGCTGCCCTGTTTTGAAGCTGGTACCATTGGACCACTGCAACAATGCATTAATCTATCAGGCCACAGAGTCAGTTAAAGACTTTCCGCACTTGTCTAGAGGAAAGCAGTTTTTAGTACTTAATAAATAAGCACCTATCCAGGCATGTCTAAGGGTCAGCTCCTGGTGATTTCTCCTGTCTACCTGATGAATCTGGGCATCTTGGGGCAATGCAGCAATTGCCTCATGTACACAGGCAACCCTCTCCTCCTACCACCCAACACTACAACTTGTGAGAGATGCACTTATATTGCCAAACTGGAAGCAAAGCTCTCTTCACTCAAGACTGGACTAGACAGTTAAGAGGAGAAGGTAAACACTTTCACCACACCACACTCATCACATAGTCCCTCAAAACCTACACCACCAAAACACACACATAGAAACACAAAACACACACCTACATTCATGGAGACTCTCAATAAAAACCTGCCCAAGCATCAGGGACATCCAAAGCAGAAACACAAGCAAACTCCACCCCCCCCAACAGAAGCCAATTGACACATAGCCCACAAACTCAGTGTGCCACTCAACCACAGCCCATAAGACATAACAACATACCCAACACTCTAGTCATAGGTGACTCTATAGTCAGGCACACTGATGTTCAACTCACCAGGCTAAACAAGGAGAAAGTTACTGTCAGCTGCCTGCCAGGTGCCATGATTTGCTACATAATGCACACACTCAGATCACTCCACAACAAGTACAAATATGACACTGTCATTGTCCATATTGGTGTGAATGACCTGAGAAGTACCTCCCTGGACTACATGAAATGAGACATGGAGGAGCTCGCCGATCTTGTAGCCCAGGCAGGTATGACCCTGGCCCTGAGTAGCATCCTGCCATCACCCAGAATGATGCCACAGTACAAGGACAAAATGATTGACTTCAACAATTGGCTAAACTTCCGGTGTCATTCTAAGGGGATCCAGTATTTGTCTGTCTGGGATGACATGATCGACAGACCATGATGCTTTGCCAGAGATGGCTTGCACCTGTCGCCCTTGGGATTCTGGATACTGGCTAAGGCTCTTGCTACCCTTATTAAGCAAGGTTCAAATGACAAATTCACCACCGTAACAGATACAAGCAAGCAAAATCTGTGGGTAATGCTACTCAATGCTAGAAGTCTAAACCTCAAAATACACTCACTCGAGGCACTTCTTAAATGGAGAACATCAACATATGTGCAGTGACAGAGACCTGGTTCAAAGCTCCAGAGAGCACCCCTGCATTACTAGGCTATAATTCATACCACACCTTTTGGCCACCTAACCCTGAACGAAAGAGTAAAGGTGGAGGCGTGTCCATATTCATTAAGGATATCCACACCTCCAGGCTATTTGAACAGCATAATGCATCCGAGATTATCCAAGTGTAACTAACTCTGGGCAAGACCACAATCCAAATTCTAGCTTGCTACAGACCCCCACCATGCCCCAGGATTCCCACTCCTCATTTATTGATACTGGAAAGTATTAGGGTACAACCTAACACCCTAATAATGGGTGATTTCAACTACCCCACCATTAACTGGGAAAACTACTCATGTACCAACTCTTTTGCTCAACGCTTTCTGGAATTCATAAATTCCAATGCCTTGGATCAACTTATTCACACCCCCACCAGGGGTAGTAATATCCTAGACCTGGTCATTACCAACATGGCCAACCGATGTTCCACACCAGAGGTCAATTCCTCGTTGGTCAGATCCAACCACAAGCTAATCACCCTAGACATCCACATCCCGCCCCCACCCCCAATTAGGGAAACCACTGTAAAAAACTTCTCCAAAGCCAACTTCACACTTCTTAAGACAGAAGTGGCAAACTTCATGACACCCATGCAGACGGACAATAGAGTTATGATTGCTGAATCCTACACAAGTGCACTTTATAAGCACTTAAACGAGTGCACAGATCATGCTATCCCTAATAGAACCAAGATGCTATCCTCCAAAAAAAGGAAGCTGATCTGGTGGTCCTCTGCCATAAACAAACTCTACAACAGAAGAAAGAAACTGTTGTAAAAAAGAGTAAAATCCCATAACTGGAGGAACGCCCTGGTCAACCTCAGTAAGAAGCTGAGATCCCCTATAAAATCCTCCAAAGCTAGTTACAAAAACAAAATTGCCACTGACTCTAAAGACAACCACAAAGCATTCTATAGCTATGTCAAGAATCTCCATGGCAACACTCAGCTCTGCTCTGAGTTACAGCACAATGGCACTAAATATACAGAACCAACTGATATTGCCAACATTCTGGCAGATAGGTTCAATGCTAACTTTACCCTTCTCTCACCTCCTAGAGGGCCCATCTCTATACTGGAAGAATGCAAAGTTCCTGTAATCATGGCTGCACAGGTAAAAAAAACACTCTCCAAAGCCAAGAACACAGCATTCATGGGACCTGACAATATCCCAGGCTGCGTTCTACATGAACTACAGAATGAACTAGCACCCTGCCTAAGTACCATGTTCAGTCATAGCCTCACTTCAGGCTTTGTGCCCACTGAATGGTGCACCGTGACGGTTATCCCACTCCACAAAGGGGGAACCATAATGGACCCCGGGAACTTCTGCCCCATTAGCCTGACGAGCCTGGTCTGCAAGGCCATGGAACGTATCATCATGGAACGCATAAACAAAGACATTGGTAATCTCCAAATTCTAGACCCTACCCAGTTTGGATTTGTAAAAGGCAGATCATGTCTCCTAAACCTGATTGTCTTCTTTGAAGCAGTCACCAAAGCCATAGATGAGGGTAACGTGGTTCACACAGCTTATCTAGATCTTGCCAAGGCTTTTGACAGCATCCCCCACTCTAGAATTATAGATAAGCTCACTAAACTAGGTATAAATCCCTATGTCACAAGATGGGTGGACAGCTGGCTCATGGACAGAACCCACACTGTGAAAGTAGCAGACTCCAAATCCGACTTCAGACCAGTGACAAGTGGAGTACCACAGGGTTCAGTCCTGGGTCCTCTCCTGTTTGGTATCTACTTCTCTGAAGTACAGGCTAACACAGAAGAAGCCCACTGCACTCAGTACTCTTGGCTAACAAAGTTTGCAGATTATTGCAAACTAGGAGCCATAATCGAAACTCCTAATGATGTGGACATACTACAAAAGGGCCTCACTGAGACAGATGCCTGGTGTCAAAGCCATAGCCTGAAGCTCAATGCCAAAAAGTGTATTGTCATCCCCTTTGGTAAAAACTCTGTACCCATGAACAACCACATAGCTGGTAGTCTACTTAATGCTGAAAATGTGATGAGACCTTGGGACACAGGTGGACAGTAGTCTCTCCTTTCATAATCACATCACCACCGTGGTCAAGAAATCCTTCTACATGGCTCATCTCATCACAAAAGGTTTCTCATCCAGAAAAAAAGAGGTCATTGTTCCCCTCTACTCATCACTCATTAGACCCATTATAGAGTACAACACTCCTTTTGGTATGTACCTCACAAGACATCTACAACTACTGGAAAGGCCACAGAAATACCTCACAAGGAGGATTACTGGCCTCAAACAGATGCCCTATGCAGACCATCTAAAAAACTCCAGCTTTACTCTGTCTCATATCGCCTACTCAGAGGTAATCTCTGCCTAACATACAAAGCTATGTCAGACCCAGAGCTGTTGGACATGCTCCACTTAAAGAAATCCCAATCCCTCTGAGCTACATGCTCTAGGGACCTAAACCTTGTCACCACAATAAACTGAACATGCTGGAGGGGTAGATTCCTGTCCCAGAGACTTCCCATATCTGGAACAGACTACCTATCTATGCCAAACAGAGCTCCTCATTAGCATTCTTTAAGAAAAATCTTGATGATTGGATGGGAGATAGGAAATTCACCCTGGGGATCACTTCTGTGGCTTTGCTCGACAGGGGCACAGGAAAATAATTTTCTTGGGTGGCGAAAGCCAGGGTACATTTTTGGCTAGGCTTGTATAGGCCCTAGTGCCAATAGCCTAGTATCCTCTTATGAAACTATGAGAAGCAGTGTTCTAAAAATATATAGTAATTATTGTATTTTCCCAGTTAAAAGCATTTGTGTGATGGGCATTACACAGCATCTCTCAGCAATGTCAAAAAGCATTATTATGCAGTTTTCTTCACTTGCACCTGTACGACACATGTAGGGACATGTCTAGGATGTTAGACTGGACTACAGATGGCCACAGGTCCTACTCCAGGGCATGTATACATTCTTTATATTATTTTGGGAGTGCAGCTGACAAAATTGGAACTGGAACTGCACTTTTTTGAACTCACATTTTTCATAGATTTATAGCAGGTGCACATCAGTTACCATCACGCAAATGTATGTATTTATTTTAAAGTGTGTGCACTATGTTAGGCAGCACACACCATTACAAATGAATCTTAATGTTTACCTTATGGCTATTGGCAGGAAACACATGCTGTTTCATTTGTAATGCTTTATGGCCTGTTTCAGTATAACTATTTGAATCATCACCCTGTATTGTGTGTCACATCTTCCCCATTTAATGTGCTTTATGTAGTGTCTGAGTGCTGGTGCACACCGTGCATGAATGAGAAGAAGTGGTAACACAAAACATGAAAGCCAGTATCATAGGCTTCAATGCAAAGTAAATTATCACTGTTTTAACACACAGGGCAACACACTAAGTTGAGCATCAGCTAATCTAAAGCATAATCAACACAAACTGTTAAGTGGTATGTAGCCACACCTATATAAGCACCTGTAACTTCATTAAATGTCATGTGGGGTGTGATCCTCATTTAGCTCACCAGAAAAGGACCTTGACTCATGTTTACAGTCCAAATGGTACCAGGTTCAAAAATAGCATCATGTATTTATTTTTTTTTTTCTTTGCAATGTGTCGATAGTTTGGAATGCTATTTTACAGCAACATGTTTCTTCCAAATTAAGTGTTTAAGCACAATACACACCATCAAGTGGTAAAAGTTATATAAAATAAAAGAATAAGCTGCTCTATGCCATTGCCATTGGTTAGCAAAGCTGCACATTGCACACCATTGTGCAGTAATTCTGTAAAGAATAGATATGGGAATGATAGGAAAGTGGTGAAATGGGGAGCAAGCAGGGGGATAACAAAGTGTCAGGAAGGCAGCAATGTGCAGGAAGGGTGCAGGGAGGAACCATAGCTATCAATTTCTTCAAAAGTAACAGCTGGGCACATGTAAACAATTTAAACTGAATTTGACTGTCACCTCCAGAGAGAGAGGGGTGACAATAACATGGCCGTGGTGCAGTGGTTGCATTGTTGCCTCACCGCAAGAGGTTCTCCAGCTTGATTCTCAGTCGGGGTGCTTTCTGTGCAGAGTCTGTATGCCCTCCTTGCATTCATGTGGGTTTCCACCGGGTGCTCAGGTTTCCTCCCATGTTACAAAGACATGCATCTGGAGTACTTCTCCCCAGGCATACCACTGACAAGTGGCTGCGTTCCAAGTTGGACTTTCTCAGTAAACAAACAATAAATAGATAAATAAATCATTGCATTGTGAAGCCAATGGGACCACATTAGGTGTGTCAGGTAGACACATCTATGAAATTGAGAGCTATGTATGGGATGATATCATTGTTTAAAGACAGATGTCCTTTTTATTTTTTTTAAAGGAGAGAGTGGAATGTTGGGAGAGGGACATAGGTAAGTCTGGGGCAGACAATTCTGGAAGGTAAGGAAGCATTTGTAGGCAGACAAGACAAACAAGCAAAGGACAGGGTCGATGATGGACACAAGTGGGGGGTGAACACCTTGGTTGGGGTGGGGGAATCATGAGCCTATGGACATCATGTTTGGTGACAGTGAGAATCAAGTCCCCACCCAATGGACTGTCATCACTGTTTTCTCACTGTGCCAGTGGGTACTGTGTTTGACAACTGCATCTCCTTGTATTATTTATTAAGATGATGGAGACCAGTGTCTCCACTCAACTTAGCTGTACACCAGTTGTGTGGCACACAATCGTATGCACCAACTCTGGCAGTTCAGCTCAGGTGAGAAAATCAACCACCCCTCCGATTCTGCTCCCAGAGGGAACCACTGTCCTATTGTCCAGGACAGAAATACCTGAGAGTGCAAGTAGGGCAGGGGCTGTAGGGGATGTGCTGCTAGGCTGCAGCCCAGAAGTACTGGGCCTTGGTGCTGTACCCAGTGGAGGGAGTGGTGGAGGCATTCCAAGGGGAACTGTCCTATTCTGCCATGCTGTAGTAATATGAAATGAAAAGAAGTATCAAAAAATAAAATAAACATTACACAAAATAATGTACAAAGTAACATTTAAATAAAATAAAAAATGTTTATAATGGAAAATATGATTAGAAACATAATGTAGTAGCAATAATAGAAAACAAAATGAAAAAAAAAAAAAAAGAAAAAAGATGAGAACATTAGTACCTGCACAGATAATATGCAAAACTTTCGACAAGTAATGTATGATATTATGCTACATTTTACTTATAACAATAACAAATAGTAATAAATAGCTTTATTATGTTGAATACTACCCTATTGCTAATGCACGACACACTATTGTTTTGAAGCATACGTACCTGTTGCATCTTTCATCTTTCTCAATCTTCCCTCATTGGCCCACACATTTTGTGTTCTCTCTGCATTAGCTGTGGGAATAAATTAAACATATTAAGAACAACAATCAGAAACAGATGCCACTGCTTCATCATTCAAGCAGTGTCTTTAAGTAATATTCATGCATCTGTGGAGTGTCATCAGTCCTACATTCATCCATCCAATGTATGAGGGCATCCCTCTTCCTTATCCGAAGGTCTCGGTAGTGGTTTCTACACTGTTCACCAGTGTGGGGAATACTGATAACAGTAGACAAATCACAGGCCTAACTACTCCATGCATCCAGTTTGTAATCTCATCCATGATAGTGCTCCTGCAACAGATGGGGACGATAATCATTCTCTAGGAGTCCAACAAACACTTTGGACTCCTGCACACCCCACTTTTGAGAACAAAATCTCAGTCCTTCAACCTGAACGCCTGCCACCTTTATTGTGGATGAACACCAATGTACAATGTATTTTCCCACCAATTACAGTTATAACAGATACCAAGAATGTGTGATGTGATCTGCAACATGTGAAAATATTGCATGCTGTTTACCATCATGCAAAAGCACACAATTATATAGGACGTACTAGCTGCACTGCTAACATTTATCATGTGAAGAGGGACACCATAAAAAGGGCAGCATTCTGCAGCATTGCAACCATGGACCTCTGTCATTACAGTCCTACAATCACAGCAGTAATGTCGATATACATGTCGAGGATTCATTGCATTACTAGCCATTACATGGACACATTACAAAAATTTAGGCTGCATTACTTGTAACTGAATCCAGGACCCTCTGAACTTGAAACTGACACAAACTCCTTGCAGCACGGGGAATGTTACACAGCCTGTGGCTACATTTCTATTTATTGTATGGTTCATACAGACTCAATGTAGGAAAATTAAGTGACAACATGCAGACAAATAAATTAAATTATGATATATACATTACAGATTTCTATTAAACAGGGAATATGCCTACAGACATAGCAATCCAGATCAAGAAGCAATGTACATTCACAGGAATGCATGACTGCCTTAAAGCTGCTGCTCTCACATATACCACTGTAGCAAGCAGTAACAGTCAGTCAACATACAAGCAACTTCAGCAGGGAATGTACATTTATCCTGACATAGTACATGTTAGATGTACATGTAGCTAAATGTTCAATGTGGAATATAATTCACTTACTCCTTACACAGGCTGTTATGATTCCTGTTTGCAAATATATAACAGTGTCTTAACATGCTATGTTCTTCGGTCAGTCAGCAATAATCTGACTAGTACCGAGTACCAACCGTGTGTTAAAACAAATCTATAGTATTGCTCTTACAGTGTTTAAGGATATTAAGTGGGAATATGTTATTCAGTTTCCAAATAAGTAAAGCCATGTTGGCTACCATGAACAAGCATTGACTGTTATTTTGTGGGTGTGGTCATTTCTGTAAGTATCCTGGGCATGCATTATACATTCAGTGCATATCACACTGTGATGTATCGGCTACGGTTCAAAACAACATCAGGACAATACACTTGTCACATCCTATTAACCTCTACACCTATGGTGATGTGCATGAAAAAGTGAAACATTATTAGTGTATTACTGATTTCAACTTTGTCTGCAGTGATCAGCATCCAATGGTTTGATTTTGGATGTGCACATAATTTAGCACTGAACAGTCCTGAAAAAGAAGGTTAAATATATTGAGATGTATGTTATTGACTGATTTTGCAAGCCTTACAAAAGCATTAACTAGAAAGTATATGAATTGTTATGCTAACAATTGTCTAACAGGCTAACTACAATATAACAGTTAAATAATCAGGACAGCAACACAAAAAGACATATAAAATGCATTATTAGATGTAGGTATTCACTCTGTGCAGAATCAGCAGTAATCCATGGTAGATAACATGTTCATATCAAGTCTGCCAGCCTGTGCTCAAACAGGTTTATGGACATGCTCTACTTGACATACATTGGAATTGTAATGCAGATAAGTGACAACCTTTGAGGCATGTATGTGTCTACCCATCATGCCCTATGTATGTCACACTGTACACTGAGGTCCCTGGAACAGGTGGATGTGGTCCCATATAACATAAGGATGTGTATCTCATTTGGACCAAAGACAGCCATGTACTGCTTACATTGTCTTGCTCACAGCTATATATCTGATACTGCATACACTGACAGCTACTTCATTCTGCCCACAGAAGAAACATGTTGGAGAATCTGTGATGTTTTATTACACAGAGATGTCTGATTTCTCAACTTCCTGCAGGTGTGTGGAACAATACTTATCAAAGGGAGGACTGAATACATTAATAGAGCTAATGATGGATTAGTATAGGGGATTGCTAAAGTTGTTGATGTAATGCCTGTCCCACTTAGATGTAAAATACTGAATGCCTCCCTCCACACACTATACACATTTGGCAACTGACACGTTCCAAGGTATATTAATGCATACTTGGGAAGTACTGTACTCTGTGGTTTTCTTTAAATAAGCAGGAACATATATTAATATAGGAAATGGTGATGCATGTTGTGCAGTTGTTATAACACCAATGGATATGTCAGCAGTCATTAGTAGCACAAAGATGTTTTGCCACACATCCTCTGCTTTCTATTGGGCCTTTTGATATGTATATGGCAAACGAGGGAAACAACACCGACACATCTGTTACCACATGGGTAACAGGACAGCCGCTTGAGGTGAGGTGTCCCACTTTGACTGAGTATTGTTGGTCTGTGATCCTATTTGTAAACCACCTGTTTACAGAAGGTGTGATATTCCCCTTGATTAGTTTCTTAATGAAAACTAATGTTGGATTGCATAGAAGTGCCTGGTCAAGGCAAGATAGAATGATTGCACATCCTTGTATATAACTCGTCTCACAGTCTGGATTTTCCAGTTTTTTGCAGGCACAAGCTAACCATAACAACAGATAACTGGAACAGATGTACAGTTTGGAAGTCACCTATGTCGTTTTTGTGTGACATGCATGCATATTGTTTCCATTGCCTTAAAGCGAATGTTGAATGAAGTTATGAGAGTATAATTCCATTTGTATAGTGCCTATCTTATATTGTGTGGGTAGGAAACGGTCATTGCATTGCATTCATTTTGAACCACAGAAGTACTCAGATTGTGAATGAATATGGTACAGAGTGCAGTAGCTCATTGTTGCAGCACATGAAGGACACAGCTAAGAATGTCATCTGGTCACATGGATTCTGTGCTTCATGTATTGGAGTGAGAAGTGATAACTTTATGTAAATACCACGGTTTGGAGGTGATAATGCAACAATGTAGTAAGCTTGGTGTTGTGAGGGTGGACACTTTGCAGCTACCTGCGTCTGCTAGCAAGTTTGGAATTCATAGTGTGTCAGTGTTTGCAATTCCATGCAGAATTAATTCACTATACATCTGAGCAATATATTTTATTTTGCAGATGTAAATGATGACAGGCTTATGGTTATGGGTGGATATGTGTGATACATTAATAACATAGTTGCTATATGAGGATTTTTTGTTTAAGGTGCACTGAAGAGACTGGGTTTCCCAGACCATTTTGTACATGTTGTATTTTAAATAGCTGCTTCTGTCACTTACTGTAGAATGTAGTAATGACAGACATACACCAGTATGGATGTTATTTCCGGCAGATCTGTCTTTGAGCATATCAGGCACAGCTCTGAGGATAATTTGTGTAGATGTGTAGACAAGGCATCAGGGTGTAACTTGCCCCAGATTTCAATGTCCTTTGTGGAAACCTGAGCTTGGACATTGAGTATCCCATCCCATAGGACTATGTAGGTACTTTGGATTATGTTTTTATTTAACCTGAGTCTCCCTTTAGTGAGCTCATTAGGTATTCCAGACTCTACACATACTGTTTTATGGCTGAATTAACAGTGCAGGCACTACACATGTGCCATTACATTGTTCACTTATGTTGATGAACAGGTCTGATATATTACAGACCCTTGTGGGGTGGTACACTATGTCTTCCATGTCATCTAATTTTGCAAAATCCACTTATGTTTGTGCAAGTGAGTTTGTCCTCCTATAATTATCCATGTGAGGCATTATTGTGCACTAGTTAATAAAACCATGTCAACTTGTCTTACAGGGGGAACAGAGGATAGCTAATATGTAAGGATGGGAGGTTTGAACCTGTTATCTGCATAGAGAATGCTAAAAGGAGGGGTCTATGTGACCTGGGTAGTATTTTCTGTGGAGTAACCTATGTCATATACATAGTGAGGTCCTTCTTAAGGAGGATCTATAGTTCAATCATTGATTGGTAAGTGTTTTAATTGCTGCTTGTTATGTAACAGAATGTATGACTGCTAGCTACAGCTGTTGAGGATCTGTTCTGCAATATAGCATCTGATTTTATTTGAAAATAATTGGATTCTCATTTCTGTATGTATGAAGGCAAAGTGTTGAAGTGTCTTCACATAAACTACAACAGAGCAGGTAATCCAAGGCAACATTGTTAAAGCTTACACTAGATCCAGAAATATTAACCTTCAAATAAAGACTCCTACTGCACATACGTGCCAGATGTGTACAAGTGAGATAGCTATTAAAACAGATGCCATCCTAATGTTCTTATTCTGTTGGCTACTACCATGATGTTTTGCCACAGCACATCATCTGCTTCCAGTTCCTCCCTTCCTCTGTATCCTGTTCTGTCACACCAACCACCTGCATATCCTTGGTCACCACATCCATGAACCTAATATTAAGTCTTCCTGTTTTCCTCTTACCTGCCAACTCCAACCTCAGCATCCATCTCCAAATATACTCAGCATACCTCCTAACCACATGCTCAAAGCAACTTAATCTCACCTCTCTGGACTTGTGTCGAAACCGTACAACCTTGTGCTGACACTGTAATATACTGATCACTAATCCTGTCTATCAACAACACACCCAGTGCAAATCCGAGCATCTGGAACTGTTCACCTCCTGCTATGACTCCTGTATTTTTGTCAGTGCCACCATCTCCAAATCATATCTGGTCTATATTATAATGTCAACATGTGAAAATGTCGACTCTGACTTCTTTGATATGAAAATGTTGAACTACAAGGTTAACGAATGGCCATATCACTGATTTCTTCCCAATAGAAAGAAATCGGTTGGCCAAACACCAACTCCAAACAAAAACAAACATATTTTAGTGGGGGTCTTCACCCTCCACACCCCCCTAACTAAATATTCTAACTCCAAGACCACACTACAGTCAGGGAAAGGGCAGGTGTAAGAGAACAGCCAACCGATTTCTTTCCATTAGAAAGAAATCAGTGATTTGGCCATTCGGTAACCTTGTAGTTCGATATTTTCATGTCGCACAAGTCAGAGTCAACATTTTAACATGTCGATATAATGATATAGATCCACCATATCACATAGCTGCTCTCAGTACATTGTTGTAGACCTTACATTTCAGTGATATTGGTACACGTCTGTCACAAATCACTCCAGACAATCTTCTTCATCCACTCCACCATGCATAAACTTTCTTCACCTCCCCTCCACATTCGGAGTTACTGCAAACTTTATCTCCCAAGTATTTAATATCAAACACCTTTGCCAGCTGTACTTCCTGCAGTCTTGCCATTCCTCTATCCTCCCTTCCATTCACAGACATATATTCTGTGCTACTCCTTATGCCATTCATTACTCTCCTCTGTATAGCATAACTCCTCATCTCCATGGTCTCCTAAACATGTTTTCTGATCACAATATCATCCAGAAACATCATAGTCTGTGGAGACCCCTATGTGCTCTCCTGTGTCAACTTGTCCATCTCCATTGCAAAGACATATCATGATGCTTGAGCATAGCATGAAGGGAGTTTCACTGTTGTCAGTCTTATATATTGCATGATTGCATGATGTAACATCAATCTGTCTGCCAGGTCATTGTGTGCTCATGGCCTGCTGTGAGCAATATGTGTCCAATAATCTGATATAGCTGATGACATCAGCAGTGCCTGTTGAAGACATGATGACAGTGTACCATAGGCTGTGGTAAAATGATCTATATAATGTCCACCAGCAGCTCACACACACACACACACACACACACACACACACACACACACACACACACACACACACACACACACACACACACACACGCACACTAGGTTGGCTACAGTGAGATTAGAATCCCTAACTATCTAAGTTTACAGACTAATGAACACGGTGCTTTAGGCACACACCACGACACAAATCTGATTTTAACAGGACTGTGGTGATCTTATAGTAGATTACATCAACAGGGTCTGTAGGGGAGGAAGACTACAAAACATGAAAGTTTTTTTGCAAGAAGAAAATGAAAGCGAACATCATGCCCAGTTTCCAAGGCAGTGTAGGACTCCCACTTCCACTAATCTTTATGGAGACAGAGCAACGGACACACACACACACACACACACACTACTCCAGTGAGAACCAACCCTCTACCTATCAAAGTGATCAGGCTAATGAACACAGTTTTTAACACAAGTGTCACCACACAGGTCTGATTTTAACATGACAATGTGAATTTATTTTAGATGGCATCATCAAGGGATGTAGGGAATACCAGCTTGGGAGGCTTGCATAGGCACTTCACTCATTAGTGTCATCTGAGGCTAGTACAGTAATCTTGTGGGCACAACTTTATCACCATATCCATGCACACAACATTATTACACCTTAATTTTCTGTTAGATGTATGTGTTTTAGAATTAAGGAGATACCATGGTTAGCCTGATTGTTGAGGTTGGTTGTGAGCAAACATATATGGATATATATTAACTGTCTGTACAGATAGTTACACTGTGCCCTCAGTTTGTAATGTTTCCACATCTTGGGAATATAGAACAGTAAGAACACAGATCTATGTATGTGATGTAATAGTTAGCATACCTCTCAACCTCACAGAGCACAAAATTTGCACAAAGCCAAAATTAATATGGCAAGTGTTGAAATATTGTCTTTACAAACCTAAAATGTTGCTGAATAATAGGTTTTGCACTACTATGCATTTTCTGAAGGGCATGACATCCATAAATGAAATATATATATCAGCATTTTCTGACTAAATTCTCAGTGATGGGTAACAGAGTAGAAATATTATGTTACAATATGGACATTCATCATTAATCTGGACAGTTTAGAGCCATGATACTTAGGCATAGTGAAAATGCAATGAGTATTGCACTAAGTGTACATTCATGAATGTTTCACTTTGTTACCTGTTTGGACGATGTTAAGCAGTGAGTAAACATGAGGTGCATTGCTAACATCCACTCTTCCGATTATGTAATGTATATGTTTTACTGCAGCCCACTGCACTCAGTACCCTTGGCCATGATTTCACAATTGCTGTGGGTACTCTCTTACTATTATCTATATAATTCCTTTTTCTGCAAAAGTGCTTCACACAATATATTTAAGCATTATTAAAACTGTTTTCAGCATGGTATGCATCACACAAATGTGTACTAAAAATGCAAAGATGAAAATGTTATGGCACAGAGGCAGTCTGTTCAAAACACAAACTATAGCAAAAACACCTCCAAAACTTCCACTTACATCAGGATTAGAACTCAAAACACCATCAAAGCTCCATCAGTCACGATGGCTGCCTGAGTCCTTTTAGTCACAGAAGCTGCCTTATAAATGGGGGTCATTCCTCATACAACCACCTTCATAGAAACTGTGCACTGCTACCAAACCATGCACAACATATTGTACAAGTAAAATGCAGAAGGGTATACTCTGAAGAACTGCCCAAGGTAGCTCTATGGGTAAATAAGAAACTCTGAAGAAAATCCATGAGCAAACCACCATGGAATATAAAAAACAAAGAATAATATACTTTATTGATAGTTCCAATCAAAACAATAAAGGAGCTTATACAAATAATGAGCGCTTTTGGCTATTCAGCCTTCTTCAGATCTAATCACAAGTACTTCTATGACTTACATTTGGACACAGACCAGTTAGTAGACAGAGCTCCTGTCAAACATATTGTTATACCTACAGATCTCTCTGACTGTGTTTCTGATGGGGGGAAAACACATTTACTGTTATGATGCAAAGTAGACTGAAGTCAGACACTGAAATGAAGTGGAGTCAATTCCTAACCTCTCTCTTGCATAATGTAACAGTATTCAGCTGTGGTTGGACTCTAAGTGTTTCATGCCTGATGCATAAAGTACAGTTTTGTACCTACCATAAATGTAGATGTTCGAGTGGTTATACTGCTGCAGTCATCACACTTGGGTTATCCTGTCGTCAGGCGGTCCCGCAGTCGGCCGAATCCCAAAGTCCTGGTCCAGCATCTGTTGTCGTCGCCTCCTCCCTGACGTCAGTGTGACAGGGGTATAAAAGAGACAGCTGACACCATTTTTTTCAGTTTTTCTTGCCCCAGATGTCAGGTGCCCCCAACTAGGAAGGCAATACAATAGCTATGCAACAATATCTTAGTAGATAAGCAATAGTACTAGCTGTTAGCAAATACACCATATAGACATGCTTCCAATTGATTGATGTACATGGAGTTATAACTAACACCCTGGTATGCAGAGGGGGTGGAGGGAGGGTAACCTGGACTGCAGCAGTATAACCACTCGAACATCTACATTTATGGTAGGTACAAAACTGTACTATGTTCATCATGCTATACTGCTGCAGTCATCACACTTGGGTAGAATCCCAAAGCTATGGAAGGGTGTCTGGTACTCAACTGGGTTAGGTTATGCTAGGATGCCCTGCAGAACTGCAGTGGCAAAACCAGCTCTGGTTTTTGAGTATAATGGAAGGTGGTAGTGCTTGGTAAAGGTGTGTACTGAACTCCAAGTAGCTGCCTCCAGAATGTCTTTGTTTGGAACCCCTCTGAGAAGGGCTGCTGAGGTTGCAGTAGCCCTGGTAGAATGGGATCTAATACTGACAGGCACTGCCTTCCCATGGCACGAGTAGCAAAAGTGGATGCAATGTGCTATCCATTTGGAGATGGTCTGTTTTGAAATAGCCTTTTCTTGTGAACCTGCGGCATATGATACAAAGAGTTGGTCAGTTTTTCTGAAGATCTTTGTCTTATCTAAATAGTAACATAGCTGTCTGTGAATGTCCAAAGAGTGAAGGAGCCTTTCTCCTTTATTCTGTGGGTTAGGATAAAAGGTGGGTAAATTAATGGTCTGATTCAAAGCCACACTGGATACTACCTTGGGCATGAAGGTAGGGTTAGTTCGTAAACAGACGCTGCCCTGATGGAAAATGATGAAAGGTTCCACTGCCATAAGTGCCTGTAGTTCTGAGACCCTGCATGCTGAGGTAATAGCCAGTAACAAGGCTGTTTTCCAAGACAAGTATTGTAGTTCTGCTGAGAAGGCTGGTTCGAAAGGAGGCAGTGTTAACTTTTCTAAAACAAAGTTGAGGTCCCAAGTTGGTGTTGGTGGTTTTCTGGGGGGTCTTATATTCTTAGCCCCTCTGAGAAACTGCCTAAGTAAAGGGTGTGAGAAAATTGGAGGATCCGTATTATATTGAGCTGAAATGGCTGAAGCATGGATCTTAATGGAGGAGAAGGAAAGGCCTCTGTGTAGCATCTCAGTTAGGTATTGCAGTATGTGAGGAATGTTAGGTATCCAGGGATTTTGAACCACAAAAAAGCAAGCGAAATGACGCTATAAGAGCCGCTTGAAAAAAAAAAATGATTTATTTTAATTAGAAGTACTCTTCAGCCAGTTTCTTCAACCTTCTTCAGACAAACAAGAGAAATTCATCACAAAAACATTTAAAAAAATTACTGACAGTTAATAACCAACCGGATAAAAAGCTACATAGCTTCTTTACTCCATGGCAACCTTAAAGAAATATATGAATTAAATATCAGTATAAAAAACTGACAATACGAATGGTACCTACAACCATACATTCCAGGGATTTTGACCTTTAGCCTGGTGCCATGCGCAAAATCTTTTCCATTTGTCTGAGTAAGTCTTCCTGGTGCTGGGCCTCCTGGCCTCCAAAATTACATTTAGGATGTCCTTTGAGAGAAGTGTTGATTGATAATTTAAGGAATTCTCCATGCAGCTAAATTTAAAGTTCTGAGCTGGCTGTGACGGGTTTGAGAGTTTTTCTGAGTCAACAGTAGTGGGAATTGAGGCAAGATCCATGGAGGGCTGTGAGTCAAGTTCTTTAGTAATGGGTACCAGTGCTGGCGTGGCCAGTCCGGAGCGATGAGGATCATTTGTGGTCTCTCTGATCTGACCTTCAATAATACCTTGGTCAATAGAGGTAGTGGAGGGAAGGCATAGACTGTCAGTGTTGTCCAACTGAAAGATAGAGCATCCACTTTCCAGGCTAGGGAGTGATAAGTCCTTGTGCAGAATTTTTGTAATTGGCAATTGTTGGGGGAGGCAAATAGATCTATGTCTGGACATCCCCATCTTTGAGTTATCATTGAAAATACTTGTGGGTGTAGTCTCCACTCGTGAGGGTCTGCCATATTTCTGCTTAATTCGTCTGCCAATATGTTTTCCTTTCCTGGCAGGAATTGTGCTTGTAGTTGTACTTGGTAGGTCAATGCTGTGTTCCATAAGGTCATAGCCTGTCTGCATAAAGGGTAGGAGTGTGTTCCTCCCTGTTTGTTTATGTACCACATAACTGTGGTGTTGTCTGTCCTTATTAGAAGTTGTCCTGGATGCAAGAGGTCCTTGAAGACTGTCAGTGCATTTTGCACAGCTAGCATCTCCTTTTGGTTGATGTGAAGATGCATTTGTTTTGCAGACCATTTGCCCTGTATGCACTGTCCTGCCATGTGTGCTCCCCAGGCATAGTCTGAAGAATCTGTTGTCATGGTTTGGTTTGCTGGAGGTAAGAAGAAAGGAAAACCCTTGTTTATTTGATATGCTTGAGCCCACCATAGGAACTCTTTTTGAAGGCAGGGAATGATAGGTATACTTGTTTCAAGGCTGTGCCTGTGTTGAGACCATACACTTTTCAGGTACCATTGTAATTTTCTCATATGCAGCTTTGCATATGGGATTAGTTGAATGCATGATGCCATGAACCCCAATGCCTGCAGGATTTTCCTTGCAGTGAGCTGGGTAAAAGTTGCTATCATTTTGAAGTATTGAGTCAATTGTTTGTGTTTGTCTGGCGTGAGGTAAGCCATCTGGGCCATTGTATTTAAGCTGGCACCCAGGAATATTATCTGTTGTGAGGGTATTAGTTTTGACTTCTTTTTGTTTACTGTGTACCCTAGGCAACTGAGCAGCTGTGTTACAAAAGCCAGATGCTGTAATAGAATGTCCTTGCTGTCCGCTTGGATCAGGCAGTCATCCAGATATGGATAAATTTGTATTCCTTGTTGTCTGCAATATGAAATTACTGATACCAGGTATTTCGTAAATACTCTGGGCACAGTAGATAAGCCAAAGGGCAATGCAGAGAATTGATAATGCATTGTACCTGCCAAAAATCTGAGGTATCTTCTGCAATCTTGTCTGATAGGGACATACAGGTATGCCCCTTTGAGGTCCAACGTTACCAGCCAAGACTCCTTGCCCAGCATGGAAAGGAGCTGCTGTAGTGTGAGCATTTTGAATTTGGGTACCTCCAGGTATGTGTTCAGAATTGAGAGGTCTAAGATGGGTCTCTAGGCTTTGTCCTTTCTTGGGACTAGAAACAGTCTTGAGTAAAAACCTTGACCTTGCTCCTTTGTAGGTACCTTTTGAATTGCTTTCATATCCATGAGAGCTGAAATTTGCATTTGAGCCTCTGCCCATTGGTTTGGAGGCAGATTTGGCATGCCTCTCATCCATGGTAAAGTGTGGAAATGAAATCTGTAGCCTCGGGTAATAATGTCCAGAATCCATTTGTCCTTTGTTATGATACGCCAATTTTGTGGAAATAGAGCCAGTTTTCCTCACAAAGGTGCTGCCAGGGCAATTTTGCTTGGCAGGCGAAGAGGGAAGTCATTGTGTTTGTTTCCTGAAGGGTTGAGATCTTTCGTCTCCACTTCTTTGAGTTGTTGTATGCCATTGTCTAGGCCTGAAAGAACCTTGTGGCTGGCCTCTGCCCCTAGGGCACCTGTACCTACCTCTTTGGGGTCTGTCTGATGCAGGAAAGGACCAGTTTTTTGATGGCCAGTTTCTGCTGAAACGAGGAGGTTGTACCTGTAAAAAAATTTTAACTGTTTGCATAGATTTTGCCTTTTCTTCCATTTTCTTTAAAACTTCCTCTGCTTTGACACCAAATAACACATCTTTGTGCAATGGAACATCCAATAACTTTGCTTTGACATGTTCTGGTAAGGCTTGTTCTTTAAGCCAAGCATGCCTATGTATTACAGACCCTGTGACAGCTGCTCTACATGAGGCTTCCAATGAATCAAAACCACACTGTAAGGTATGCTTTCCCACCTGTTCTGCTGCATGCAGCAAATCCTGCATCTCTTTAAAATCAAGTTCATCTGTCTGAGGGATCAGTTTCTGCTTTAACTGTGAAATCAAATACTGTTGGTATTTTAGCATGTGGAATTGGCAGTTTAATGCCCTCATGGCCAAAGTGGCAGATGTATACACTTTCTTTCCCCATCCTTCTAATGCTCTGGAATCTCTTTCGGAAGTAAGTGGATTCTTAGCAGTAGAGGCCTTAACCCCTTTGGGACCCTGGGAAATGGTCTTGGGGTCTGCAGTAAGGCTTTTGTATAGAAACTTATGAGTATCAGGAACTCAGTAGTATCTGTCTGGTTTAGCTGGTGCCGGAGGTAAGAAATCTGGGTTTAAACTGGATTCAGAGAAAACATCATCCAAAATGCCTAAAACTGGAGGAATTGCCAGGGGTCTATGCTGTGGAAGAAGAAGAAACGCACGGAGTCTTTTCTTGGAGTCAGAGTAATCTTGGCCTTCCCAGTGGAAGTGTTCCTTCATGGTTTGTAAAGTTTCCCCAAAAGAGTAGTCTTCAGGGGGGAGACAGAGGGAATGAACTCTTCAGCATCTGAGTCTTCATAAGGAGGGAAGGAGTAATCCTGGTAGTCAGAGTTGCCTGAGGAAATGGATGCTTGGTCAGAGGAAGGATAATCTTCCTCCAGTGAAGGCCTTTTATCAGGTGGGGGTTGGGATCCCCTGATAAGGGTAATTGAATCCTCAGCCATCTTAAGCATCTGTTTTTTAGGTATAGGGGCCTGTGGAGGGGTGTGTGGCCCCAGTTTTCTAACTTTCAAGGGGGCTTTGAGTTTGGCATAAGGCTTGGCAGAAATAGTTGTCGGTTTGAAAACACCTTCAGAGACCGAAGGCCTATCCAAAAATTCCGGATCCCTGTTGGGGCTGGCGTCCGAGTAGTGAGGTGGAACCGGTTCCTGAGGCCCAACTGCTTTGGTTTGGGAGGCTGTCAGAATTTCTGAATTTGCGGTAGTCAGGGGCAGCGAAGGTGCCTTGCTGAAAACCGGTTGAACCGGCGTCAGGCCTTGCTGAGGCCTCGGCATCTGGTCTTGGCCTTGGCTGCGAGTCCTTATCTTTGCATTTTTTAATCATTGCTGATGTCGGTTGCTCCAACGGCATGCTATAGTTAAATTTTCTGCCAAAATAATGCTGGGCGAATTCTGCCCGACGCTTAATTGTATGTTTGTTGAACCTAGCACAAAACCGACAACCAGAGACGTCGTGGTCTGGGCCTAGGCAAGGAATACAATAAGAATGAAAATCCTTATGAGGTATTTGCTTCCCACAAGAAATACAATTATTAACTTTGTCTGACATCAGTCTGAGGCAAGAAAAGTTTCCCCAATGGGGTACTTAGCTTTAGAGAAGACTTCAGGCTGAAACTCGATTCGAAAATTTCAGGAGCTGACTGACCGGCACTTGCGAACTGCTTCTGCTTCAGGCACCGCACGGCAAGAAAGACAGAAGAAAATGGTGTTGGTTGTCTCTTTTATACCCCTGTTGCACTGACGTCAGGGAGGAGGCGAAGACAACCGACGCCGGACCAGGACTTTGGGATTCGGCCAACTGTGGGACCGCCTGACGACAGGATAACCCAAGTGTGATGACTGCAGCAGTATAGCATGATGAACATCAATTACATATGGTAACAATGTAGCAATTTAAGTGTGTGTACTTGCATGTTAACTTAAGTTATCAAAAAATGCACAACTATATATTTGCATACTGTGACAGGGTAAGACATATACAAGGATATGTCATAATAGTGTTGAACACTACAGTCTAGGTTCAGACCTTACCCTGCATATGCGTCGGCTGACACAGTTTTAGCTCAGGGATGACTCTGTCTGATGTAAGCAGTACACAGCCAATATGTGTATAGATAAAGGTTGTGTGAGTTGCCTGCCATCAATTTTAATATATGTATGTGACCAGGAGGAAGGTGTTAGACCCTAGGTGGTCAGTGCATGTGTTATGTGCTGTCTCTTAGTCAAAGCAGGAGCATACTGAGCATGCCTATATCTACCTACAGGGACAGCAGCTGGCGGGCGTTCCTCCTCCAAGTCCTCCTGTGACTGTGGCTGTGATGACCTAGGCATTGGTGGGGGATGTCTGCCCATTACCCTAGCTGATCCTGCTGCAGCTGTTTCCACAGAATCAATTGTGCAACATAGCACAAACTGTGAAAATTTGTCTACATGTGCTTAGAGTATACCATACCTCTAACCTGGAAACATCAAAAATTTGGTCAAGGCCCATGAAAAATAGGTACAAATCTGTACGCTGATTAATATCAAATTTGCATACATAATTATGTAACCCCACCCACTCCAATGGAATTGTGGGATACCAACTTTCAAACGCAAACTGAAGAACAGACAACCAAAATATGGCTCCAGAGTCCCCCTGCAACCATTCCAATGTCCCATTACCTGGCAATTTCTCCCCATTTACCATAAACACTAACGTGTGCATGCTGGTTTACTTCTACAATTATTATTTGGATTTTATATTTACATTTTGCAGCACAACAATGCACAAACACTAACAGACATCTCCTAAAAAAACCAATACTGTCTCACAATGAAAATAGACTTGGCATTAAAACTTCTCTGCCCCTGAAACTCACATTTATTGAAATAGCATTGAAATCCACACCACATCCAAAGAAAATGCATCTGGCCAGTGGTGGATAAAGATTACCTTTGGGCTGTTTTCAAATCATTGGCCCCTTGCACATAAAACAAGAAACATACATGTGTTCTTTTCTTTGATATATCTTCCTGACTTTGTTAAGTTATATTCCTTGTATAATACAGCACACTTGTTAGACAGAGCGCATTTTAAATGTATTGTTTGAACATTTTTCCAGTAGGCTGTACTGTATACAATGAAATAAAATGCATGAACCAATAATGACAAAACTGCCCAATTCAGAACATTTCCATCATAAAAGTATACTTCCACACCCACACTTAAACAGAATGACAGTAGTGTAAGCCATAGGCATGTTGAACAGCTTCCTGCACTTATTTTCAACTTCAGTTTTTTTTTTTGGGGGGGGGGCAAAAGGTCAAAAATCAGGGACACATTTTAAACATTGTTTGCATAATTTTGTAAAGTAGCTAGATGAAAATGTGTTACCACCACGCATGTCTTGAACCCAGGACCCTATGCACTACAGTCAGAGCAAAATACCACTATGCCAAATTATCAGTTTCCTGAAAAAAAAAACGAAGACTGAAGCTTAATGACTATCATTTAGTGAATTCAGTTCTCACTTCTCACCATAGCTCTCAACCTCTTAGCACAAACAACCGGGACAAACAATGCCAATAATGGGGGAATACACTTGGGAATCGTGGCACCCCTTCAATTGGACCACAAAACTTGGTAAAAACCGAGTAATTTGGTATGGCTGAGAGGTATGGAGTATACTGTAAGACTCCACTGGACATACTTAGGCACCAGAACAGT